>NC_045753.1:6625000-6857376 GCF_008692095.1 Etheostoma spectabile
GATTTTGACTTGGTCTTACCCTGCCTTGATCTTGGTCTTGATTCGGTCTCAACCCCTCAAAGTCTTGGTCTTGTCGCTCTCGATCCACTCTGGTAATAACTTTGTCTTGGTATAGGTGGTCTTGATTACAACACTGGTTTTTATTGGCCATTGTCTTTAAGCATGCTTCAATGTATGCCTGTCACTCTTTTTTCCCTGTCATTAACTATCCATCTCTCTCTGCGTCCACTCCATGCGTCTGTCTTTCTATCTCTAGATCTCTCTTTTCTCTATTCTCTGTCACATTCAGCTGCTCTGGCTTCTCACACCCCCTTTCCCAATCTCCATTACTTCTAACCTCTCCATTTCTCCATCTCCTCCCAATGTAACCTCCATTTTCTCAGGCGTCACCTTTGGCATGTCTTGCAGAAAATTAATTTGATTGGGCAGAGTGCTTGCCAGTCAATATTTCCAGCCAGAGAGGGAGAGAGCGGGATTGTGGGTAAGTCTCCAGACAGGTGCTGGGCATCCATCCAGATTTCCCCCATTCCCTCCCACTCATCCAGGAGTAAACACAAACCATGCTATTTTAGGTCTGTAGAATAACATATAGCTCTGGATAAGATTCTAGACCCAAACTGTGTGCGCACCTACAGTGTAGAATCTAATAAAATTCGGACATTTAAGACTTTAGACATTTAATCTTACATGGGCCCATCTCTTGTTTGTCAATTTAAGGGATCCGAATAGTGAAAAGCACCGTAACACACAGTAAACAGGGGGAGGGGGGAGGAGATGGGGACAGGATAGAGTTGTCTACTGTGGTTGGCACGTTGAAGGGAGCAAAGTTATTTATAAGTGTGAGAGAAATTAAATAGTCTTCAGTCTTCAGTCTGGGAAAAAGAAATGATGTCTCATCTCATCATTTGAGTATATAAAATACTTACGTCATTACATTGTGAAAATATTTTGATTTTGTCAGAAGAAAGCTTAGAGAGAGTTACATTTTGTGAAGCATATTTAAATGACATGGCCAAAAGGATGTGGACACTTGAACAAATGATGTGGAAAGCTAAACGTTCCGTTATTGTGTGATAATTTAACGTGGGATTCGTAAACCACCTCAACATTCATCAGCTGCTATAACAAACTCCACTCTTTTGTTCAAGGCTTTCCACCAAAGGATCATTAGTCGGCTTTTGATGTTAGGTGATAAGGCCCTCCCATTGTTGTTGGATAGGGTTAAGGTCAGGGGTCTGACAAGCCAGTCAAGTCCTACCTCAAATAAATTCCTTTCCTTGTGGAGCTGGCTTTGTGTTGAAACAGTGAGGGGACAATCACAAAATGATGATACAAAGTTGGAAGCATAGTTTTTGTCTAAAATATTGTATGCTATAGAGAATTAAAGTTTTTTTGTGATTGCAAAACGACACTGGTCACAAGCAACAAGTGCAGTTAACATCACCTGCAAAACTCATTCCAAGCAACAAAACTCTTCACACATGTCTCAAAACAGGCTCAGTGCAGCAAAACCCTATGAACAATCCTCATCTCGATTACAAACACTCAGAACACACTGAGAGTAAAAACACTAGCATCAAACACCAATACAGAAAATATTAACTTTTCATTAACTTTTCATCTTTACAGTTTGGATAATTTAAGTGACTTTACACTAAACAATATTTTCTATGAGAAAAGTGTTAAATTATTTTCTTGTTTGTTTTAAAATTTTACTATATAATTATAATTATAATTTTTTAACCTACAGCAAATATAAACACATATTTTTTATTTGGTCTGTAGTAATTTACGTAATTACTGAAAACTATAACTACTGTAGGTACAAAAACCTACATTAACTCTAAATACTAATGACTGTGGTTTTACCATTGCGTACACCACATTACTTTGTGAAAAACTGTGACTGCGCAGTTTTACTATAGTAAAGCAAGTGTTTTTCACATTTTCACAACTGTAACGTCAGACATTCTACCTGAACATATTGGTATCTTTCTTCTTTTACCTGTTCACTGTCTTTCTCAAACTGTACGGTTTCTTTATTTTCAAAAAAACTGTATAGTATGTGTTCACTATGTAACAAGTCTAAAACAAGAAAGTATTTTACAGTAATCAGCAGTGTTTGAAATGCACCAGGCTGAAATCAGTACTGTTCTGAATGCGTGGTTAACAGTTGTGACAGCAGTGTGTTAGCATCTGAACAAAGTGTTGTAAATTCACAGTGTTGTGCAGGTTGTGGTTAAATCCATGTGATAAGTCTGTAGAGTTTTGAAAACTGTGTTCAAGCAATGAAAAACAAACTAGAGTCTGGTCCACATGAACAGCTGCTGTGCAGACCGTATTTAGAGTTTTGCACATGTTGCTCCAGTTGTGCCTGCTGTCGTTCAGCAATCGGAAAAAAGATTTTCTGTCAGTGGAACTACAGGGCCTATCAGGAAAAAAAAAACCAGTCCAAAGTGCCTTTATGTGCACAGGGATGATCATGTAACTATAATTTTGAATTATATTTATAATATATTACATTTAATTGGGATACGTTTGTGTTAACAGTCTAGAAGATGGGAGAGAAGGATGAAGTTAGTAAATAAATGAATAAATTAGAGGCAGAGGCAGAATGAAAGAAGGAGAGACAGGATGGAATGAAACGCATACTCAGGAAGGAGTAAAATACTGGGAGAAAATAAAGAAATATCGCAGCATGGAGGAACAAGTGAAAACATTCTATAACAAAAAGGAAAAGACTCCAATTAAATATTTTAAACATGTTCACACACTGTGGGAAAGGGAGATATACAATAACGAAAAGAAAATTAGAAAAGAGAGAAAGGGTAGACAAAGTAAAAGGTAATGGCAGGGAGGAAAATGAAAAAGAATGGTGGAGATAATGTTGGACAGCAAGAGATTGAGGAGAAGGAGAAAGGGAGAGGAAAAGGAGTGATGAGATAGAGAGAGATGGAACAGGAGATGAATGAGGTTAGATGTGAGTGCTGATTTTAGAGGAATAGCTCGTACTGGCATCAGATACCCCCCTTCTCCATCCTACTTCCACCTAGTGTTAGTGTGTTACTCCCCATGGCCCAGTGGTGACATGGCATTTAATAGACTCCCCGCTGTGAAACAAACTACCTCAATTAATTCCTCCGACTCGGCCCTGGCCTTTCTCTTGCTCTCACACTCTTGGGTGTGTGTGAGTGTGTGATTTAAGCCATCTTTGGTCCAGTCTTTTTGTCTCCCCACTGGCTGGCTGTATAAGCTGCATTACAGTAAAGGACAGAACCAGTAATGCCTGCTCCAACATGATCTACTTTTATTCATTATCTCATTGGTTTCATTTCAGTAGATAAATTCACCCCCTGTGGTCTTCCTTATGAAACAATTTTTTCATACTCTTTTTCTCCGCCACCTGAAGTATCAGCTCCACGTTTTGCATGGTTATTTGTGTGTGTGTGTGTGTGTGTGTGTGTGTGTGTGTGTGTGTGTGTGTGTGTGTGTGTGTGTGTGCATCCTGGTTTTCAGAACAGCAGACAAGGCCAGATGTGTAGTGAGGCCAGAGGAAAATGGCACTATAGTGACTATAGTGTTGTACATTTTATGTAGTCCTGATTTAAGTGGTAATTTACATGTCAATAAATCAAGTGCAAGACAGAGGACTTCTAGGCTCATAAATAAAGAACAACATTACGTTAAAATCAGTACCAATTAAATATACTATTATCACAAAATAGAGAAAAATTAGTAGTAGTAATATTAGTATTTTGGTTTTATTATTATTAGTTGAAAGGTTTTGTTTTTGATCAGCCTCCATTATAAGTCAGTAATTTTGTCTGATTAGTGAAAATGCTGTTTACAGTTTTTTCCGACAGCTGTTATTTCAGATTAAATAAGGGCTACCCTATAGACCATGTCATAAACCATGGTTTTCATTACTGTAATTCCGTAAATTACTACAGACAAAATAAATAAATATATATATATATATATATATATATATACTGTAGATATTGAAGCAAACTGCTAATTTTCATTTACCTCAAAGAATTATGTTCTGAAATTAAGTGAAAGAATTTCACTCTTTTCTTTGAAGAAAATATTGCTTTGTATGAAGTTACTCAAATTATTCAAATTGTAAAGATAAAAAGTTGTATTTGCTGTACTGGTGTTTGATGCTAGTGATTTTAGTCTGTGTTTTTTTGATTTTGCATAGTGTTTTGCTGCACTGAGCCAGTTTTGAGTTGTGTTGCTGTGAAAGAGTTTTGTAGGAGATGTGAACTGTTTAGTTCAGGTGCCTGTTGGTAGTGCAGACTGTGGTTAGAGTTTTGAAAGACACTAAAACGTTTCCGAAAAAGAAAAAACAATGTGATAATATGCTTTATTATCTATTGGTAAGCTAGATCTGCAAGCAGGGCTGTAGTAGTATGAAGAGCAACACTGGTAGGGTGTAGTTTAAAGAGGGAACCTCCACGTAAGTTTGTTAGTGGATGGGTCAACCAAACACACGACGATCCGGGAGACCAGTGTTAGTGTTGTATTTGAAACCAAAAGTCAACATTTATGTAATGGTCTTAACTACCGCTACGAATGTATGTAATTTTAACCCAAATAACAATCTTTTCCTAAACAAGTAGTTTTGTTGCCTTGACCTAACCAAGTAAAGCAAAACTCATTCAGTATGAGTGTAAGGAGAAAGTATCAAACAATTTGCTTGTTTCACTTCCTGAAGGCCAATGATTTAGAAGATGGCATATAACGCTCAGTTTAACTATTCTTCTAGCCATGTCTCCATATATTCCCTTAGCATGTCTGATGTGTAGACTGCTGCAGCTTTAAATCAGGCAGGTCCTGTTGGGCTGACTGGCAGTATTTCTCTTGCTCTCTCCATGCAGTGATGGCTTCATTAAGGAAAAACTGCCTGCCAGTGCTAGCCTCCGGCGCAAAGCGCTAATCATACAGCTGACCTTGGCTTGATCCCGGACAGTGGCCCACTCGCCACTGTGTGTGTGTGTGTGTGTGTGTGGTGTGTGTGTGTGTGTGTGTGTGTGTGTGTGTGTGTGTGTGTGTGTGTGTGTGTGTGCGCGCGCTGGGCTTAGGGGTGTGCCGTAGGAGAGACTTGGCTTGCATGTGTGTTGGCACTGAGATGAATATATGTGGGATGAGAAGGCTGTGGTGGCTATTGGAACCAAAGAGCTTTCATGTGTGTGTTGTAGACCAATAAGTAGACAAAATAATAGACCTTTACTAATGAACTTGTCCACATGTCATTCTACATCAGGGATCTTCAACAGGGGGTCCGGAACCCCTAGGGGGTTCTCAGAGTCAATGCAGGGGGGCCTTCAAATTATTGTTGTTTTAAAGTTAAGTTTTTTCAATGAAAAATGAAAAAATATTATTAGCAAAAATAAATCCCCATCTAGGATAGGCTTAGATTAGATTATACTTTATTTATCCCACAACGGGGAAATTCTGTCGTTACAAGTAGCAGCATAGCAGCAACAGCAAAAAACAAAAAACAAAAACAAAACAATAACACACAAACAAGTAAGCACGAAAGAAATACAAGGCAAGAAATAGACAATGAAAATATGGTAGACTGAGTAAGTAAAATGCCGTCAAACTAAAGGAATTTTAAAGTGCGGTTGCCATGATAAGAGAAACATATTGCGGTGTAAGTGACGTTAAAAATTAAGTTGAATGTGTAATTAGAGCAAAGAAGCAAGAGTCGGTAGCATAATTTAAATTATATTAACCTGAGACCATAAATATTGAAAAGTAAGTACTTGTAATAAAATAATAATACCAATATTAAAGATAAACAGAAAGTGTGTGATGTAGAGGGAGAAAAACAGGAACAGAAACTACAACACTATCAAGTAGTGCAGGCGTTGTAGAGTCTGACAGCGGCCGGGATGAAGGACCTGCGGTACCTCTCCTTCTTACACCGTGGGTGTATTAGTCTGCTGCTGAAGGAGCTGCTCAGGGACCCCACAGTGTCATGTAGGGGTGAGAGGTGTTGTCCATGATGGATGTCAGCTTGGCTAACATCCTCCTCTCCCCTACTTTCTCTATGGGGTCCAGAGGACAGTCCAGGACAGAGCTCGCTCTCCTGATCAGTCTATTGAGTCTGCTCCTGTCCCGGTCCGAGCAGCCCCCCCTCCAGCAGACCACAGCGTAGAGGATGGCAGAGGCCACCACAGAGTCATAGAAGGTCCTGAGGAGAGTCCTACACACTCCAAAGGACCTGAGTCTCCTCAGCAGATGGAGGCGACTCTGGCCCTTCTTGTAGAGTGCTTGGGTGTTATCAGTCCAGTTCAGTTTATTGTTTAGGTGAACACCCAGGAATTTGTAGCTCTCCACTACATCAATGTCCAATCCCTGGATGCTCACCGGTGAGAAAGGGGATGTTTTCCTTCTGAAGTCGACTATCATCTCCTTCGTCTTGCTGGTGTTAAGCTGAAGCTGGTCCATAGGTAAGGTAGTCAAGGTATCCACCCACAGATGCCCTAAGGATTCACTGGGCTACATGTACCGTATGTTTCACATTAAAATATAATTTATAAAATCATGCCAACAATTATAAGACTATTTTGAAAAAATAAAAAGGCTTTAGGCTGCCCTAAACGTAATTGTTGACCCAATTTAATATGACATTTCATACAATATAGTAAGGAGTCCCTGCACCCTCTCTCTTTCCACCGGAATTACTGAAAATTGGCTGCAGTAGGCCGCAATGGACTCTACAGTACGATATTCAGAACTTGGATTCATTTTTATGAAAAAACAACAACTTTTAATTCTTTTGATTAGTGGACACTTATGGACTATAGGAATATAAATAAGACAGGAATAGACACAGATTCAGCATTTACGACCAGCTCAAAGGTAGGAAATTGTCATGATTAGCATGAACACTAATCATTATTATGATAATAATCAAATATCAAAAAACTAATATACATGTATATATATATATATATATATATATATATATATATATATATATATATATATATATAACACACATGTATATATAATTTACGTAAAAGGAACTAAACAATTGAATTGTTGATGTAACGATGTGTAGCATGTCCATATTGACAAAAGGTTTTAGCATTTGCGGTTAAATGCGTAAAACATGTCAGAACGTAACTGGGTCAGAGGCAACCGGTTAGGTTTCATGAGGATTTTATTGAGTTGGCACTGTTACTGTTATTATTTTATTGCCTTACGTGCTCTATTTAGTATTACAAAAACAGTGAAAAACCAACCAAAAACTCAAACTAAGGAATATGTAATCAGCTGTTTAAGAAAAGGAGTCGTCAGGGTCTCTACTTACATATCAAATCATCTCTGATCTTGGCCATTTGCAGTTGGAAACTAAAACTGGGTTTGTTTAAGATCTTTTCAACAGCCTGTCAGTCTGGTGTAAGATGAGACAGCCACCAAATAACTTAAAATATCACAAGATCTTTCTTTCACAATTATATTTCTACATGTGATAAATGATGGAGCTGTGTCCAACTAGTTCCAATCTTTGCTTGCTTAACTGCAATATAGATGCAATTGATATCAATCTTTTTGTTGAAATGTAACTAAACTTTAACCATAAAAGGCCAAAGTGGATTTTTTTAACAGCAAGGTCCTTAGAAAAACATAGGATTTTGTTATGATAACCTGTTAAACTCTGGGTAGGAAAAATATGCATATTCCCTTGGACAGTTCGCTCAACCCTGAAGTGCCAAAACAAAAATAAACCTGGTGAAGAAATGTGATTTTGCAAAAATGTCACTTGCACCAAAGTTATACAACTCAGGTTTTCAAAAGATATCTTGTGAAGGAAAAACACATGCATATCCACAACATGACTGCTGGTTCAGGGCTCAGTTCAAAGAGGAGAATATGCAACCACACCACGCTGAAAGAGAGATACCTTAACACACAGCAGCCTCAAATGAATAGGTTCAATCCTCCCTCCCCCACTTGAAGTCAAGTAGCATTTCCATTTTAAAATTGCTTCCCGTCCCTTTGTGAATGAATCGAATTACACTGGAAAGCATTGATTGATTATTTCTGAACACAATGGTTTTCATAGTGTAGACCTGCTGGCCTCCTCTCTATCGCCTATTGAATCCAGTCAGTGTGCCCATTACTGGTTTCACACAGATTGAATGGGAGGAGAAGAGTGTAAATAAGTGTGTGTCTGGGTCTGTGTGTGTTTGTGTGTGTGCGTGCGTGAGTGCGTGTGTGTGTATTTGTACATTGTGTGTGTAGTGTGTGTTTATATAACGGCCACACCACTGCATTTTTTGAAGCATTCTCCATACATCCATTTGGTCCGCTTATCCGGGGTTGGGTCGCGGGGACAGCAGCTACAGCAGGGGACCCCAAACTTACCTGTCCCGAGCCACATTAACCAGCTCCGACGGAGGGATCCCTGCCGTTCCCAGGCCAGGTTGGAGATATAATCCCTCCACCTAGTCCTGAGTCTTCCCCGAGGCCTCTTCCCAATTGGACGTGCCTGGAACAGCTCCCTAGGGAGACACTCAGGAGGCATCCTTACCAGATGCCAAAGCCACCTCAACTGGCTCCCTTTGACGCAAAGGAGCAGCAGCTGAGCTTCTTACCCTATCTCTAAGGGAGATGCCATTTCGGCCGCTTGTCCCCTGGATCTCATTCTTTCAGTCATGACCCAGCCTTCATGACCATAGGTCATGGGTCTCAAACTCGCGGCCCGGGGGCCAATTGCGGCCCGCGGGATGATATTTTGTGGCCCCCTACTTGACATCAAAGTTAAGTGTTAGTGCGGCCCGCACGTTCTGAAACTTTTTGTCATTGCGCTTGTCACTTATGGGCTACCGTAGTAGTCTCCTGACAGCGGCGTAATGGTTGTCAAGCTAGCTAAGTACTTTTTGCGGCAAATGCCTGAGGTTTGACAATGTGATGTCTGTTGTTGTGAAATTCACCAACCATATCAGATCTAGGGGCTTAAAGCACCGGCAGTTCCGCGCCCTGTTTGGAGGAAATAGTTGGGTTTTTTTGGAATACTTGATGCGGCCCAGCCAAACCCAGACTCTACTTCCAGCGGCCCCCTAGTAAATTGAGTTTGAGACCCCTGCCATAGGTGAAGGTACAAATGAAAATTAACTATGCCACGATATCCTGTCCATAACTATTACAAACAGGATTGGTGACAAAGCACAGCCCTGGCGGAGGCCAACCCTCACCTGAAACGAGTCCGACTTACTGTCGAGAACCCTGACAGAGATTGGATGGCCCTGAGAAGAGACCCCCTCACCTCATACTCCTGCAGCACCTTTCATAGTATTACCCAGAGCTTTCAATATTTCTGGATGGATCTCATCAATCCCTGGAGCGTTGCCACTGTGGAGTTGTTCGACTACCTCAGCGACTTCCACCAAGGAAATTGACGACAATCCCCCATTATCCTCCAGCTCTGCCAAAAGACATTGAGGGCGTGTTAGTTGGATTTAAGAGTTCCTCAAAGTGGTCCTTCCAACGCCCTATTACTTTCTCCGTTGAGTTCAACAGCATCCTATCCTTACTGTACACAGCTTGGATGGTTCCTCTCTTCCCCCTCCTGAGGTGGCGAACGGTTTTCCAGAAGCACCTTGGTGCCAACCAAAAATGCTTCTCCATGTTTTCTCCTAACTTCTCCCACACCCGCTGCTTTGCCTCATTCACAATAGAGGCTGCAGCCCTTTGGGTTCTTTGGTACCCTACAACTGCCTCTGGAGTCCTTTCGGATAACATTTCCCGGAAAGACTGCGTCTTAAGTCAAACGGCTTCCCTGACCACTGGTGCCCACCGCAATGTTCATTGGTCACCGTCCCTTGAGGCACCTAAGTCCCTAAGACCACAGCTCCCCGCTGCTGCTTTAGCAATGGAAACTTTGAACATTGTCCACTCGGGTTCAATGCCCCCAGCCTCCACAGGAATGTGAGTTGAAAGTCTGTCCGACAGGGGCCACCCCCAAACATTTCCAATTTACCTGCACTACCGGTTTGGGCTTACCAGGTCTGTCCAGAGTCTTTCCCCACCCTCTGACCCAACTCACCATCAGTTGATGATTGGTTGACAGCTCCGCCCCTCTCTTCGCCCAGATGAAAATGATTAAAAAATCTATCATTGTACACATTTTACAAGTACACTTTTGAGCATCCCTATGTTCGAACATGGTGTTTGTTATAGACAATCCATGACTAGCAAAGAAGTCCAACAACAGACAACCACTCTGGTTTGGATCAGGGAGGCCGTTCCTCCCAATCACACATTTCCATGTGTCTCCGTCATTGCCCACGTGCTCATTGAAGTCCCCTAGCATAACTATGGAGTCCCCCACTGGAGCCCCATGTAGGACTCCATTCAAGGTCTCCAAGAAAGCCGAATACTCCAAGCTTTTGTTTGGTGCATATGTACAAACAATGGGCAGAGTTTTCCCCCCCATAACCTGCTCAGCCTTGAGCTTGTGAGTATCCCAACTCCCACCTGGCGCCTCACACCCTGGGCAACCCCGGAGAAGAAAAGAGCACCAGTTCCAGAACCGAGACTGTGCATAGAGGTGAGCCCCACCAGATCTAATGGGTAGCGCTCCACCTCCCGCTGCAGTTCCGGCTCCTACCCCCACAGAGAGATAACATTCCACGTCCCCAGAGCCCTCCATCTGGGCCTGGCTCCAGATGGGGGCCCTGGACTTACTTCGTGCAGGGTAACATCCGCACCTCTTCCTCAATGACTCATAGGGGTTTATAAAACATTCTTTGTCTGGCCCCTTACCTGAAACTACTTTGCCATGGGAGACCCTACCAGGAGCACCAAATTCCAGACAACACAGCCCTCAAGTTCATAGGGACACACAAACCTCTCCACCACGATAAGGTAATGGTTCCAGGAGAGGAGATACACTTCCACCACAACTTTGTGAGATGTCATATGCTCACGGTGTGTTTTTAATGTTGTTTACTTACGAAAGCACAAAGCCCATAGCCTCAACTTTTTACATGTATTAAACTTTAAACTGAACATGCCATGACTGATCAAGAACCCATGTTTTGCTTGGATCAAAAAGATTTGACCTAAAGATGACCAAAATGTTCCATGAACAGGTAACCTTAGCTGACATTACTGGCAGAAACATAACAATACCGACATGCTAGATCAGGTGTGTCTAACTCATTTTTGTTCATGGGTTACATATAGCCCAATTTGATCTTACGTGGGCCGGACCATTAAATTCACTCTTGTAAGAACTGAAATCCTATCTGCCACAGAGTTTCTCGTCAGGCTGATTGTTGTCAAAAGCTTGTCGGGACACGCAATTTCTGCAGCCTTCAGCATGTCTTCACAAATGTATGGCTTTGATAATGATGCTATTTCATTTGCAGTAAGGTAGCTAGCTTTCATAGCTGCATCACTAATTTCTCGGCTACAACTAAAATCAGACTGATGTTTCTTAAAGCTGCATCAATGGCACCTTAAGGAAACATCAGTCTGTTCTCAGTTGTCCTTGTAAGTTCTTGTATTTTTGCCATGATGAGTATGGTAGTACCGCCAAATATTCCTTGAGCACTGAACGGGTCTGTCAATACACAAAGCAAACTGCGAAGCAAACTACCTCTGCAAAGAAATAAAAACTGTGCGGTTCTTCTTGGAAGAACCGACTGTCCCCATTTTTCCTTTTTGACATAGATTCTTTTCACCGGCAGCCCATGCATGAAAAATGTTGTGTCACGTAGCCTCTACGTAAGCATGTGGGATCTATAATAGCGTATCCAGGCAGGGTTTTGTACTCTTTTTTTCAAGTATGGTACCAATACCATCGGTACTTTTTTTTGGTGCTTTCCCTCTGTAATAACAAAACAATAATTTCAGTTGTAAAATAATTCCAAACCTATTCATCGTATTTATTTAGAACATTTTTAATTATTAAGAACTTTTTGCACGCCACACAACACAAACCACCCCCTTCTCCCTTCGTCCTTACAACTTATGTAATAATTATGAATTTCTTACACTGAAATACAGTATATCTTTTATTCTTGTATTTGCATCTTATTCCATTTTTATTCTGTTTAATGAACTGCTGTTTTATTTAAAGCATTATGAATTGCCATGTTGCTAAAATGTGCAATAGAAATGCCTTGCCTTGCCCTACAACCTTAGCCCGTCAGCCAGTCAACTGGGCATAGTGAACAGTGTGGTGCTGTAAAATCTTTATTTATTAATATTTGGCCGCCTGTTTTATTTTTGCTGTTTTGACTGTAAAATTGTCAAAGAATGTGCAATGACTTAGTGCTTTTGCCCCTTTATCCAGGATTAATTAAACTTTCAATATCTGGCAGTTATTTAATATTATGATGTGTTTTGACTGTGTATAACTGTGTAATAACAGTTTAAAGGCACATGAACAATTTGAGACTTGAGCTATATTACATGTCTCCAAGATAGTTTGTGAGCCTTAGGCTTTCAGTTATTATTTCGTGGCCTGATTTATCCAAAAATAACTGGGCGTTTATGGGCCCTCGTGGTATTCCCTGCAGAAGCTTCTCTCGAGCTGCAGACACTGGTCCATTTGGACTCACCCAAACCCAACAAGCCTGTCGGGTGCTTTTCTCACTCTGGGTGACTTTATTCACATCATTTAACACAAAAGTAAGTCAATTGACTCAAAACCGTGAAACTCTCCAAAAAATAATTTTCTGTCTATATTCTTCCTCATCCTACAACTTCTTTTCGCTACCATACTCTTCTCTCATTATTTACTTCTTGTCGGTAAATGGTTACACACATTATGCAGGATGCACAGCCTGTGACATTGATCCTACCGTAATGTATAATGTATAGGCAGAAAGCACTTGTTCTCTGTTTTCAGGAATGTCTTCAATAGCACAAACATACTAGGGAGTTACGGTAATTTCAACCCCACCTGCAGTTGTGTAACACAGCCAGTAAATCTTGTTTGGGATTGGACGGTCACATCTCTGTACTAAGCAGCTACCGTAATGCCCCATATATGAGTACAAAGCTCCTGTTATCTTTCAGGAACTATTTAAATGTCCTTGATAGAACAAATGGTTTAGAAATGAGGCTGGGTATAGCAGTGGACGTCAAACCCTAACCCACAGTCTTCCCTCATACTGCTGTTCTCTTGGGGATGAATTGAACCGCTTTGCTATGCTATTATTTAAAGCGTGCTGTCCTATTACGACTTGGTCCCTCCATTTTAAACCATTGATCAGGGTTGTTGGAAACCCTAGTTTCACATTGAAATTGACTCACGTCCGACCTGCATTCGACCCATCTCTCGACTTTGGTCGGGAAGCTGAATTGATCATAGCGGGTTAACTCTTTCAGACACAAAGTTTACCCTTGTACACTTGCCTTCCTAACCCTCTCAACCTCACATGGTTTAATGATGTGAAGCTGGATGATTGGGCCTGAAGCATGTCCTATATATAGAATACACCATGCACCAAAATGCAGTGTCTAAAAACCTTTCTCATGCAATGAAAACCGTAACAGTGAGTTAATTACTTTCTGACTGTTTATTGCCTTCTCAATCAGATGGATTGCATTTTGAAGATGATGGATGAGTGGGAAAATACTTTTAATTAAAGTGGTCACTCGTTTCTAAAGATCATTAAAACATCTGGCAAACATTCACCTCTCCATTACAGTTTTTTTAGATTGATAAACAACAGTTGAACCAATTAAAACCACATGTGCAAAACTCTAACTACAGTCTGCATTACCAGCAGTCACCTGAGCTAAACAGTTCACATCACCTGCAAAACTCTTTCACAGCAACACAACACGTCTCAAAACAGGCTCATTGCAGCGAAACACTAAACAATCCTCACTGATATAACACACACCGTCACTCAGAACACACTGAGAGTTAAAACACTAGCATCAAACACAAATACAGAAATTTCTAAATAAATGCGTCCAGCGCGACTTATATATGTTTTTTTCCTGTTCATGACGCATTTTTTGACTGATGCGACTTATACTCCGGAGCAACTTAAAGTCCAGAAAATCTGTTAAGCAAGTTCCGTTTTCATGTGTAGAGTCCATGATTCCGTCCGCGTTTTCCGCATCACTGTAATAATATATATATCAATATATAAATAAAGCCTATAATATAAATAATTTTTTATAATTTAAAATAATATATAGTATTTCTGATTCGGATTCTTCAAAGTATTTCGGATTCTGATATACACATGATGTGTTCAAAAACAAGTGCAGTGTTAGAAATGCACCAGACTGAAATCCATTCTGCTTTATAGTTTTTTTTTTTACAATTGCTTTGACAATCTTTTCAATTCTTTAGACAATTAAACTACACTCTTTACACAGTTAGCACAACATCTGTCTGTGTGCCATATAATTCTTGTTGCTTTGACACAAAATGCATAGCGTTAACACAAATTTAAAATACCTAAACTTAATTAACACACAATCTCAACCAAGACCAAAACAGTGGATTTTTACTGTCAAATTTACAAATGCTTTCACACTTTATGTCATAACAGATAACATCATGTTCTAAACCTAACTTATAAAGTCAAAGTGAACAGCTGTTCATAATATAAATTAATACACAAACATATCCCCTGCATTTTATTCCATTGCTACTGAGGAAAAAGCTGATTAAAGTTTTGCAAATAGATCAATCACAGCTGATTCCCATCTAGGAAACACACTCAGGTGTTAAGGTTCTTTCCATCACATGACTTTATGATAGTACATAAAAGAGGACCTATTTGGGCTATTCTTGTGTGAAAAAGGAACAATATAGATGAACACAAAGCAAGTAAGAAAAATGTCAGCATGAGGGAGAGGAAGACGAGTAGTAGGACAATTTTGTCAGTCTTGTCTTATTTTTTTCATAAACCGTACATTTTATAAAGCTACTCTGATATGGATCATTCATTTTTGTATTGAATTTCTGCAGAAAAAGAAACAAAATGCATGCATTTGCTAAATCTAACAAAAAAGTAGAGGGGCTTCAAGAAAAACTGCAGTGCAAAACACAATCTATATTCAATACAATATATGTACTATTGACTAAAGGCAGATCTGACACATAAAATAATGCAGTTTCTATAATTTCATCTGATGTTAGTGTTTTTTATGACATTGTGCTATGATTGACTTAATGTTCCTGTTGGAAGAGAATAGGGATGCAACGATTATAGATTTTGTTTATACTTTTATAGTAATAATAACCACGGTTTCAGGATTATCACAATTGTTGATGCATTAATTAAATTCACTGCTAATGTATGAAATTATACAATAATGTGTTATTTATTGCTGCCTTTTGAAACAGAAATAACAGTAACTGTTTTGAATGTTTTGAAAATGATTACATGATCAATCATCAATCTTTTTATTCAAATTCATTTGAAAATCATAGAGACTGAGGTGAATCAGCCCCACCACAAACAAAGGCTAAGTTGGCAACAACAGTGCTGTCCTTTTGGCTCTCAAAAAGCCTGAAACGGCTAGCTGGTGATTCTTAAGTTGGAGGAGCATACTGTAAATACAAATGTTGGCTCCTGACTCGTTAACCCTAACTCTAACTGTAATGTTACTGTTAACATTAAGCAGGCCAATGTTAGCTAACTGGTAATATTAACAAGCAAACAAACACTTTACAACAACGTTACCAAACAATAAAGTTGCTAGCAAGCTTACCATCTTGGGTTGAATTGCTACATATTTCATGTAGTCAGTTAACACTCGGTGCAGCAGAGCCTTTACATTTAATTAACAGTAATGTTTTAAAGCATATTTAATAGTAAAATAAGTGAACCACTGCATCCCTAGAAGAGAACATGTGTTAGTAATCTGGAAGAATTATTTGATTTCGAGACATGTTTGCATTGTTTTGGTAGACATTGTGTTGGTGTATTATTGTATTTTGAAAATTATTGTTAGCGTTTAGTTTGGAATGTGTGATTTTGAGCATGGAATTAACCGTTTTGCCAATTGTGTGTTGTAGGTGTGTTGGTGCGTTAAGAGTTTAGGAAACTTTCACTGACATACAGTATGTACATAGGATTTACTCCCAATGATAGAGCTTTTTTCATTTTAATAGTTGTTTACCTCATGATGACAAATTGGGTGTCATAGTACAGTATACTTACAGTTTATTTACATTATTGGAGGTAGCTTTAAGTGTGTGTGTGTGTGTGTGTGTGTGTGTGTGTGTGTGTGTGTGTTTGAGAGAGTGTGGCGAGAGAGCAAGAGAGAACACAAAACCTGAGGAAAAGGCCCTTTATTGGGGATGGATGGAGGATGATGAATTGGACGAGAGGTGGTGTGGATGTTGAGAATTTACTTATAAGTACTAAGTGTAAAGTGTTCGCTGCTAAATAATTGATTGTCCCCCTGCCCCCATCCTCCCTGCACTCACTCCCTTTTTTGCACTCGTACATGCTGATGCAGTGATATATCCCTGCTTAGCAGTGGAGAGAAGCCCCCCACACCTACTGTATATCCTGATGATGGGGCCCAGTGAAGCTCATTAAGATTTATGGAGAAGAAGTAGTGGAGGAGAAATACTGAGCATGTCTTCTTCACTGTCTTGAAACTGGGACTGTTGTGTCCTTTTGTTGTGGTTTTGATCATGTTAATATTTGTAATTTTCTGTTTAACATGTTTAATCCTTATATTACAAGTATGTTTGTGTGTGTGTGTGTGTGTGTGTATGTGTGTGTGTGTGTGTGTGTGTGAGAGAAAGAGAGAGAGAGGTCAAGAAAGACTGTTGTCACTGTTTCTACAGATGATTTGTGTCTGTATTCATTTGCTCTCTTCCTTTCCCCTCATTCAGCACTTCTCCTCAGACACAAGTGGTCAAATTAGTACTAATTAGCCTGTGTGTGTGTGTGTGTGTGTGTGTGTGTGTGTGTGTGTGTGTTGTGTGTGTGTGTGTGTGTGTGTGTCTGTGTGTGTGAGAGAGAGAGAGAGGGGGAAGGCAAGAAAGAGTGTTGTCACTGTTACTACAGATGATTTGTGTCTGTATTCATTTACTCTCTTCTGTTACCCTCATTCAGCACTTCTCCTAAGACACAAGTGGTCAAATTAGCACTAATTAGCCTGTGTGTGTGTAGCAGACATATTCTCCAAAAACTCTAGAGGTATCCAAACACCTTCAACAAATCCCCTCTCATTTTAATGACTTTTAATAATTTTTTCTTGTGATTTCTCTGTGCGAGAACTTAATATGCTTTTATTAAACTGCTTTTAATTTGCTACAGGTGTTACAGTGGCTTCACAGCCATTTATTTAATTTCTTATTCATGATGGTCATGTTCACTACTGTTCACTACCTTAGCTTACTACTGTCCCTCACTGACCGTCCCTGTCATTGAGTAGTGGAGGACATGAAGATGATAAAATTAAATGGGTAATGAAAGGAATAAAAGGGTGAAAGGACATCCATGCAACTTCAGCAGCCGTGAACTGCATCTGTGTTTATTTTATATTAGTACTTTATACATATTTTACTATTATTTTGATAGAGCTGGTGATACTTGCTCTGAGTTGAGCCGTGACCAACCGCTACCAGTCAAGCCATACTTGCACAGCTCAAAGGGTTTTCCACAGGACAGAACAGCAGGCTGTTGTTGATGGCATGTTATTAAAATATTTAAAAATAATCTGCAGACCAAATACACTATAATGTTCAAATCTTGTTGTTTAGACCAATTTGTGTTTTTGCTACTTCAAAGCACTACTAATCTCAGTGACAAACATGTTGCATTTCTTGTAAATTAACACAGCTCTGATACAGCTGTAGGAATCAGAAAACAGTAATAAGACTGATCTCACTAGTACACTAAACTCCAAACCACAGAGGTTCCGTTACAAAAAAAAGTTACAAAAGTACTGAAGATTCTCTTTCAAGTCCCTAGCGCAGCCAAATATATTGAGCAGTTTTGAGCATGACATGCTTTGGTTTGAGGGAGGAGACGTCAGAAGTCTGCCCAGGTTGGCCGTACTACCTTGAATTTCCTACTACAAAATGAGATGAATGAAGTATACTTCTGAACTAGTAGTAGAAGTGCAGTTGCTATTATAAACTGCTGTTGAAAAAGAGCTTTCAGTATTTCTGTCACAGTATCACGCCACTTGAAAGACATTGTATTAACTGGTAATCACACCTGTCCCCATGTTTTTACACCATCCTCTGTTCCTTTTCAGCTAAGCAATTTACTTATCAAGTTCTGTGAGGCAAAATTAATTTTGTTTTCCCTTTTGTATAGCAATTACAGTGCAGATATGACAGTCACTAATTTAAAAGATTGAAGTCCCACTCCACTCAAATATGTGTTTTACTTATGTTTATGTCACCTTAATTGTCTGACCTTGTATCATTGCAAGGTTTTACTCAATAGGTGTTTTCACTTTCTTCTGCTGAAGGGAGAGTTTTCTATGCTCTTCCCTTAAATCGGAGATTCAAATGGGCAAATTTCATTAGGTACGTCACTAATCCAAAAAGCAATCGCTAGCAAGGAAGCAAGAAAGCAAGGAAACCTCTAAGCGGCCTGCCTGCCAGTCAACCTAGCGCACGCAGCTGTGATGGGTGGGGTGAGTCCAGATACAGAATTTCTCAATGAGGGAGTAGATTCCAGTCCATTGTAATTTTCTTTCTTTCATTTACTTTTTATGCAGGAAAACATAAATATTACTAACTAAATATTATTCACACAGAGTATTTTTACATATTTTAATTTAATTTCTCCATCCTCTCCTCATTTGTACTAGCTTGGTGTGCTTGCGTCCGTGCGTGCGTGCATGCGTGATCTCTAACTTTCTTTATTATTGTTATCAATCACCCTTCAAAAATCACCGTAATAGTAGCCCGGGTCACTGCCCCCCCCCCCCACACACACACACACACACACACACACAAACACACACACATACACACACACACACACACACACCAATACAATAGAGGGAAGAGGAAAAGACGACATGGAAAAATGCAGAGGAGAAAGTTCAACTAAGCATATTTTCCTCTTTTATGACTCCCTATGACCTTTAGGGATATTAACATCTGACATGATGAATATTGCGCCTGTTAAAGAAGAAAAAGAGGAGATATGGAGGAAAAAAGAGAGAAGGTCTCATTTCTCATTAGAAAGCTGCGATTTGGAAGATATAGACACTTCTCTGAGTCTTACACCAGCAAATGAATGTCACACACGCATGTACATACAATATAAACAGAGAGAAGAGTGTGTGATATTAGTGTGAATGAAAATAAAAAAAACACTTCTCTTCAGCCTCATCCTTCAAACGTCAGCACACACACACACACACACTTATAAAGGCTGCACACTGCAACATGCACCAACACACTTAATTAACGTCTGACTTTCTACCCTCTTTCGGCACTGATAGAGTGTTACACCACTGTATCTTTGTAAGCATGTTACTGTCTCTTTGTGCTTCTCTTTGTCTCTTTCAGCATGTACAGTCAGCTCCATAAGTATTTGGACAGTGACACAATTTGTTATTAAGGCTCTGTACACCACCCAATAGATTTGAAAAAAAAAATACTAAGTATGTGCTTTCAATGTAAAATATATAGTAATTTATAGGTATTGACAGCAATATTTGGTGAACAGTGCAGGAATAACAACCATTATTTTGGGATACTAAAGGTAATTGGACAAATAAACATACTATTAAATAAAGTCATCATATTTAAAACTTGGTTGCAATTTCTTTGCAGTCAATGACTGTCTAAAGTCTGGAACCCATAGACATCACAAGACACTGGGGGCCAAATGTACGTACATTTGTGAATGTAGCGTTATCAGCGCCGTGGCCAACGCACGCTCTGACACATCAGCAAACGTCGTATTTACCAATCCCCCATCAAATTCATTGGGTAATCAGCGCCTTTCTCAGCCCTTTATTCCATAAATTGCGCACATTTAACAGTGCAATTGAATGGCCAATGTCAAAGAAATCCAACTTGATGCGTGTTATTGCGGCATTAGGGGTGTAGCTAAAGCGTTAAGTACTTGTGCTATGATATCGCTGAGTGCAGACTGTGATGTTCCCACTGCTGATGCTATGACTGTTTGAAATTATCCTGAGGCCAATATTGTATGTTTTTATGTAATGTAGCAAGGAGTTTAACAACTGCTGGGATAGAATGTGAACTCTGAGTCTGAGATTCAATGTCATCTTTGATTTCTTCCAGTAACTGTAATATTGCATGGCTGCCCAATGTGTAACGCTTAATGATTGAACTTAAAAGGTGTGATCCTTGTGGCAAAAATACTTTCAACTTGTCTCCTCGGCCTGTCTTCGTCTTCCTGCCATTTCACCAGGAGGTAAACGCGAGGAAACCCTTTGCTTTTAAGAGGTGGAGAATTTTCTCCATAAAAAGAGGATTTTTTGTACACACCACATCATAAGGCGCACTTGACGCTTCCCCTCCCATCTCTTTATGGGAAACTCTCACTATCCCCTTCACCCTCCCATGAATGCATGCATGACACGGAAAAGCGCAATTTGCCATTTTCAGCTCCTGCGACAGGCAGTCTGTGCTTTTACATCAGTGCTGCCTGTTTGTACATACCTCGCCATGCTTTTATGCGCACGTTGTGAAACAAATATGCCTGAAGTGGGTACAAAAGCTTTAGTAAATCTGGTCCTGGGTTTCTTCCATGGTGATTGTCTGCCAGGCCTCTTTCTGCTTGTTCCAGGGGCTTTTTGCCTTCAGTTTCACCTTCAGAAAGTGTAATGTATGCTCTATTGGATTTAGGTCAGGTGATTGACTTGGTCATTCATGAGCATTCACATTTTGGTCTGTGATTGCTTTGGCAGTATTTTTTGGGGTTATTGTCCTGCTGCAATTAGATTTGAGGGACTTGGTTGAACTGAATAAATATTTCATACTGCTGCAGTCATGTCATCAATTAATACAAAGGAGCAAGTTTCACTGACAAGCATACCATTACATTTACCTTGTTTTTCCACCATTCTGGTGGAGGTTCATTACAAGACAGACCGCTTTGCATTGGGCCAAACATTAGCTGTCCTTTAGCTGTCATATAATCACAACCTATCATGGACTGAAGTGAGCTATTTGTTTTAGAAAGTGTTTAACATGTAAGTAATTATTAAAACATACAAAAAAATCATGTTCACAATAATGACACAATGGAACAAAGCTCAAGTAACGTTAGCCTACACTAGCAGCTAGCACAGGCTGTCTATTTTGCCTAATGCTAGAGAAAGGCACAAGAAAGAACACAAACTGCCTAACCGATCCAGACAGCAGTAAACAAGCAACTAACCTATCTAGGCAGCGGTAGAACTGCAAGTAATCAATGGAGTCTGGTGACTTTGACGATAAATAGATAATGGCTTCAGTTTGCAAACGGAAAGGTCTGTCTAATGGCAATGCAAAGTGAAATATTTTAAGTTTTATAGCGTTCACTTAATTGAGAATTTGCCAATTTTAAACCAGCTTTATTTCAGGGGTTGTGTGTGCAGATGAGCAGCCTCCCTCCATGGCACCAGCTACCATCAAGACACAAAGTGATACTTACTGTGTAAATAAATTTGAATCACAGCTGTGGTTATGATGTCATGGCTATGAACAAATCAGATTGCTTGATTTGAATCACAGCTGTGGTTATGATGTCATGGCTATGAACAAATCAGATTGCTTGATTTGAGCTACCCATTTTCTAACGGTTGTCTCATCAGTCCACAAGATGGTTTTCCAGAACTATGCATTTTTTTGAGATAATCCTTGGTGAATTGTAACCTGACCTTTTGGTTCTTCAGTTTTATAAGTTGTTTTGCATATTGTGGTAAACCCTCTCCAGTCTTCTACCATAGGGATTTTTTGACACAGATATACCTACCTCTTGGAGAGTCTTCTTGATGTGACTGACAGTTGAAAAAGTGTTTTTCCTTCATAAAAGAAAGGATTCTTCTGTCATCCACCACAGTAGTATTCCGGGGTCTACCAGGCCATTTCATATTCCTCAAATCACCAGTGCATTGTTTTTAGTTTTTTAAGAATGACCAAAATACAGCGGCATTAGGGTCATTGAAAAATTTCGAAAGCATCAACCTCATCACACAACAGTTACTAAAAAAGGATAACAAGTATAAGCAAATTTTATAAATAAATGTCAGCAATTCCTACACCGTTGATCCAAGATGAATGTCCCGTCTCACAGGCGGAAACCTGCGTTTGATTACGCTTCAAGTCTATTATTTAGAACACTCAGGTACACAAGAAGTTGATACCCAATACAAAGGTCTGAATAAACATATGTATCTACATTTTGCAACCCAGGTGGTGCAGAGGTGCTGTGTCTCTGTACAGAGCCAGAGAGCGGCCCACTCTGCTCCGGTTTGTAACCTCAAAGACTCTCCCTTCACTTTTACCCAGCGGTTGGGAAGCAAGACACAGGGATTTCTTGGGTTTTGAGGAGCTTCAGTGTTCATTCATGAGGAAACTGTAAACTACACACTGTACACAGTGTACATTTACTGTCACTAGACAACTCCACTGCCAACATCTCCCTGCCGCTTTGAAATTTGCAGACCAGTCAAAACCTGTATAGACACTTGCCTCAGTGTTGTGTGAATGCTGTCGCAGCAAGTGTGACGCTCGCATGATGTTTGCAGTCAAGGGGCGGCTGTGGCTCAGGAGTAGAGAGGTCGCTATATACATTCTTTATATTTCGCTATATAACAACTTTACATTAAATTTACATTTAGTAGGATAATCAAATTGTTGGTTTGGGTCTGCACATTGGATACAAGACAAAAGAAACAAGACAAAATTGAGATTATCACCACACTTATCCATTCTTGTTGGAATCATAAATAATAATATGTTACATAAATGTTTGTCACAAGCATGTTTTCATGTAGACATGACAGGACCGTAATGGAAAGAGCCATGATAAGGGTCACTGATGGAGAACTGCGGTGAGTTGGAAGGTTGGAATATATTAGGATGTAGGAAGAATAGTGTTCTCAGTTCTTTTGCATGCTTCATCACCGATGTAGACATACATCATTAATATGAGGGACGCATGCCCCAGGTCTCACAGTGAATCAACTACCTAATTGTATCATAAATTTTATAATTTATTTATATTTTTTCATTTAAAATTCAACTGCCTGATTTTTTCAACACAAGCATAAAACAACAATATTGATTAATTAAAATCCAGTACATGCTGAATGTAAAGTGTTTTGCTAGTAAATTTTTGATTTCATCAAAGAAGTTGACAGGGAATGCATTTTGTAAGGACGGCCATACACTATGATGAAACGCATTAGAAAAAGCTATGAAGTGAACCTTATGGTTGGAATATTTTATCACTTAAAATGAACTCACTAAATATGTTCAATCAACTTTGTTTCTTTGTGTTTAAGAAATAATAATTAAAAGATACATTTATTACAGTGCTCCCAAGAAGGCAGAAGATAGCCTGTATTTAATATATATCTCTGTGCATGTAACGTTTTGCTGATCTTTAACTTAAGTGGGTCAGTGCTCGCTTAAAACATGCTTGTTCAGAACAGGCCAATTGCTTGGTCTGTGGTGTTGCTGCTTGCAGCATTCTCGAGAACTGCTCATACAAACAAAAACAAACAAAGTCGTCACTTCCTTAGGTCCTGAGCAATACACCTGCCAAGACATAGTTCAATGCATTCTCGTGAACGGGTTTGTATGATATCGTGCGAAAATGTATGCACAACTTATGAATTATTTAGTATCTTTTCTTTTATTGTCCATGTTATGGATGGATTCGTTATTTAATCATCCTGTTCATGATGTATGTATATGTTATGTGGGATGTCTTTAATCTACTGGGACCTTGAACATCCCCTTGGGGATCAATAAAGTATCTATCAATCAGGATCAGCTTTATTGGCCAGGATTGCGTAAACAAACAAGGAATTTGACTCCGGTAAATCTTACGGGGGTTGGGGACTTTTTCTAAAGTCCATTGTCATCTCTACAGTCTTCTTGAAGTTCAGACTGCACCATTGGACCAGCTGTTCCATGTCCTGTCTGTAAGCAGACTCATCCCCGTCCTGGATCAAACCAATTATGGTGGTGTCTTCTGCAAGCTTCAGGAATTTTACAGACGGGTTCTTTGAGGTGCAGTCATTAGATAGTCCCTTCAGGATTTTGCGATGTTGCGAATGCACCAATGTACGCAAATTCAACCAATTTTCATTTCCTTGTTTCTAATATGAAGACGAGACTTCTGTGACTCAAACATCTCACATTTACCAACCAAACGTACAGCGAAAGACAATGCAAAACATTTCAGACCATCCTTCCAACCTGTATACATTTTAACATCAATGTACGCTGGAATGTGTTTTCACTCTGAAGCCACTGAAAGCGGCTGCTGTGTCCATCCTGTTGGCTCTCTGCAGCAGGTGGGACTGCGCAGTTTCCCCCCTGCGACTGACGCGCGCGCACAAACACACACACACAGACACACACAGAAACACACACACACACACGCGCGGTGAATGCAGGAAAAACCGGAGATGAGATGTACAGGATGACCTAAATTGAGGACAGCTACGCTTGTTATTGTAAGTGCAATGATAAGTTAAAGTCGTATAAGTACTTATCAAACCGTATGAATGTGTGTCTCAGCCCAGGATAGGAAACTAACTAGCAATTTAAAGATTAACAAGTGACACTGACAGACATGTTCAAATTTGATTCATTCATAAAGTATTATTTTGTTGCCTTAAATCCACTAGCCATTTTTATTTGCAGCATCCTGAGCCACTTTGAAAGGGTTACTAGGAAAACTCAGCCCAGAGTAGTTTTATTCTCCTCAAAACAGGTGTCTTTTTTATCTTTAAAGAACTAACAAACAAAAAAAACATTGCAACTTTTATTGCAACGTTTTACAAAAGCTCCCACAACATCAAGCATTATGGGCCACAACAATCTCAAAAAAAGGCTTCAATATCCTGGTGCGACTGATTGGTGTAGAGGGAGAAGAGCAGCGGGGAGAAGACACACCCCTTTGGTTAGAACCTGGTTTTGGATGAGATGCTCCCCAGTCTGACATGCTGCTGCCTGTCAATCAGGAAGCTGATGATCCACTGACAGGTGGTGGCAGGCACTGAGAATTGGGTGAGCTTCTTATGTAGGGGATGATTGTGTTGAACGCTGAGATGAAGTCCACAAACAGGATCTTGGCATACGTCCCTGGGGAGTCTAGGTGGTGCAGGATGTATTGCAGTCCCATATTGACAGCATTATCTGCTGACCTGTTTGCCCTGTAGGCAAACTGCAGGGAGTCCAGAAAGGGTCCTGTGATGTCCTTCAGGTGGCTCAAAACCAGTCTTTTAAAGGATTTCATGATCACATTCGTCAGGGTGACAGGCCTGTAGTCATTTAATACTATGATGGAGGGTTTTTTGGGGACTCGGATGATGGTGAAGCATTTGAATTAGGAGGGCACTTCACACAGCTCCAGGGAACTGTTAAAGATCTGTGTGATCTTCTATCTAACTATCTATCTATCTGATATCTTAAATATGATATATTATGAAATTACCGTAACCACAGACTCGTCACATGATGGGGACCTGTCACCTTACAGTTACGTTTAGCTGTCACTACAGTTAAGTTTAGCCGAGAAAAGGTGACTGGGAGCTGGGTAGCGGTCACCGTGATAGTGCTCGTGACGGTAATGATAGCAGCTGCGACAGTATCTCATATTATATTTGTGTATCAGCTTGTTTCAGCGCTTTTTTTAAATTAGGCTATATTGGTTAAACTGGTTTTGTCAGATGTATGACCTCTACACATTTTTGCTTTGCTGCATTTTGTTTTTTGTTAAATTGGCATCAGAGACTTCGGCGAGAGGAATCCATTTGATTGGCTACTCAGCTTAAGCAAATTAGTGCACAAGAAGAAAAACGGTAGTGAAGAAAGCAAGCAAACAACTTTCAAGAGGGCGCACACAGAAGGCTCTTTTTCTCATTTTTCATCTTTGTCTTATCTGATCATTCCAATACGCATACAGCTGTCAAAACCTGTACTGTTGAACTGTTAAACTATTAGAAAATCTAGTTTTGAACACGATGTCCATAAGAGGGCAAAAACATATGAGATACATAACTACTTGTATAGGTATATTTATTTCAACATAAACATGTCTTTAAAAAAATTGACATACCCACACATTACAAAATTAATAACAATGTCCTCAATTGTAAAACTGAATATACAGACTGTATATCTCTCTTTCCTCTGTTCCTCTGCACCATGGTTAGTGCTAGACGTAGAAATAAGCCCCATTTCAAACATGCTAGCTAATGGTGTTTTTCCACCACATGGTACCTTCTTAACACTCTGGGCCCTGAGGCCATTTTTACAGTTTAATTTCCGTCTGGATTTATTTTATAAAAAAGCTTGTAAAACATCAACCCTGTTGTCTACAGTCAAGATATGAACATCATTCTTTTCAGGACAAACTGGGTTATTAGAATATTTGGGTTGCAGTGAGGTCACTTGCATGTTAAAAATGGTTGTAGGGCCTTAAAGATAAATAAATAAATAAATAAATAAATAAATAAATAAATGAATCTTCCAGATATGTATTGATATCACAGACATATAAGTAAAACCTAAGCCATTTTCCATTCTAAAACACTTCTCATATGTCTTGGGAGTCACACTGTGAAGAATTAATCATTATAACTTATACAGTTGACAAAATACATGCATTTTTTCCAAAAAAGTCAAGACGTTTTGCTCTCATGACATTTACTTATGCCAATAATAACATAATAATTTCATATTTATTGATATTACACCCACAGCAATGTTATACAAGCAAATATGTGTCTAAATAGTGCATTATTTTGCCTTCCATAGAGTATATAGGCATTTTTGTCCCCTCTGGCCTTCCATACAAGAGGGGTGCCTTTATCTCCCATATATGGGCATGTACTTCCTGAAACAATAGACGGGACAGACAGGGCAGACGCGGAGGAGTGAGCCAGCGACAGAAAATGAGCCAAAACGCGATGAAAATGGATATAAAGTTGATCAATCTTGGATATAACAGTATGGATTTAAAGCCCAAAGAGGCTGAAGTTCCAGGCTGGATAGAAAATCCCCTGTAGAGGCTGGAAAGACGGGGAAAAGACCGCCGTAAACCCGAAAACGTCAGGATTTAAACGAAACCGAAAGTGAGTAAATCGCTTGTATGGTTCAAAGGTTATTAAACTATGAATCAGAGGTACTTTTTTACTCGTGGGCGAGTGTCTCGGGCTCAGAGGGTTAACTCACCTCGACATTACTCGTCTTTTTTGGTTTTCCATTATAAAAAAAAAGTCACTAATACCTTCTAACAGGTACTTTTGTTTAGTTCCACCTCCGTCGAGGTTCCACGCAAGCTAAGGCAATACCAAAAGTTGACGTGAAAATCTCCAGACAACTGATTGGTTGGAGAGAATCATCACTATTCACTGCGTCATCATTACTAGCGACAGACAGGGGTGTCCTGAACAAACTTGCCATGTTTAAGTAATTTAGACAACGTTTTTACATACCGAGAATCAAAAGCAACACACCTTCGAAGTTCTGTGTGTGTGTTGCGTTAGGTCACGGCAGTGTCCTGCTTTGGCATCATATTCCCATAATGAGGTCCATGTCTTACCAATTAAGGCCTCTTTACAGTTGCCGTCCCGACCTGTTGTGTGATGTCAGAATGACGTAGAGCTTGCTGGCGAACCAGGATTTAAAGTGTGTGACCACTCTATTTTTTTCAGAGGCACACGACAAAGTGATCGATCCGACAATCAACTTGATCCAACAAAGTAGGTCATTAAATCGTTCTGCAGACATTCTGAAGTATTCAAAGTCAGGTGCTTCTCTTTTTCTATCCTCCTCATTTGTTTTTCGAGGATAATAAACTCACCATATTTTTGTCTGGCGATAGTCAAATGATGAACATTCCACCCTCTTTTTTTGTTGTTTCTTTGCAAGCAGGCTCTAAAGCATCTATTCTTCCTCATCTATTGACTCTAATATTATCTAGCTACATGTATGTCAATGCTGCTACCAGTAGTGCCATTGTTTACCTTTTTCCTCTTCTTCTTGTCCGTAGAGGTAGCCTTTCCTCAGTTGCGACATGTCGGGAACTGCGGTTATACTGAATGCTTTAGCTGCCTCTACTTTTATTTTTCTCCTTCATTTCTCAGACTGAGCAGACACAAGCAGAAGTTACCATCCCCCTCTTCCATTCTTCTGATAAGAAATGACTGGGTTTGCTGGAGTTCAAATAGAAACAGCCCCTGCCTCTGGTCTTGTTCACCCCTCAGTGTCATAACAGTCTATAGAAATCACAAAGGCCAAAGCACATGGAGGAGAGATTTTAAGTAGCGCTTGGAGACTAATCCACTCTGTGAGCATGCAGATAAAGCCGACTGGACTCGGGAAGAGCCACAAACACTCGCTTTACACAATCAGTTGTGAAAAAATACATTTGACTACACTAAAAAGGTCAGGCTGATTCTGCTAGCACTGCTGCCACATGCTGTTACTGTTTATGTCCAGTAACAGAGTCAATGGCCTCTTAACTGTCAGAAAATTAAAAACCTTGCCAGTGCTACGTGTTTTCTTCCTTTGTAGTCTAGGCTACTTACTATCACAGGACGCAAAATATCCATAGTTAGTTTAAATGTAGAGCAAGAATATACATACAGAACACTATGGGTGTAACTGACAATATTATATATATTAAAAATGGCATGCCTTCACAGCAGTTAAGATGAAAGAAAAGGGGGTTCAA
The DNA here is from genome assembly GCF_008692095.1 of Etheostoma spectabile. Taxonomy (NCBI): domain Eukaryota; kingdom Metazoa; phylum Chordata; class Actinopteri; order Perciformes; family Percidae; genus Etheostoma; species Etheostoma spectabile. The sequence goes on from NC_045753.1 coordinate 6,653,869, forward strand.
TTACAGTAGGGAAGCGATGGTTTAAAAAATGGCCCAAAATTGTTTGTAGTTTCATTAGTTAACTACACAAAAAAATGGCAAAACAGCATTTTATCTAATCCACTTTTTTTTCCAGGCTTGTTTTTGTTGAGTTATGAATATTCGGCTGAGGTTTGGGGCCATGGGAGTTACCCTTCCTATGAATATGAATGTTGATTGACAAGCCAACTAATATTTAAATGGGGGTAAACAACAAAATGGACCCTGTATAATGTACATGTACAGTGGCTTGCATAAGTTGCATAAGGCCAGTTACTTCACAGATCCAGGATACTGTGCATCCTGACAAAGTTCCCTTGGCCTTTGGAATTAAAATAACCCCACATCATCACATACCCTTCACCCTACCTAGAGATTGGCATGGGGAACTTTCCATAAGATCATCTCTAAATGCAATCAAACCAGCTATTAAGCGATGAAATAAAACCATGCCAATCTCTAGGTATGGTGAAGGGTATGTGATGATATGGAGTTATTTTAATTCCAAAGGCCAAGGGAACATGTCAGGATGCATCGTATTCTGGATCTGGCCTAAAATGTGCCTGCCTCTGTGGGAATTTAAAATAGGGGTGTGTATACTTATGCCCCCTGTATTTTAAGGAAGAACATTTAATTTTTGACGATACATTATTCATTCACAAAGAAAATTGGTGTCCTTAAAAAGTTGGATTTTCCAAAATGTTTGAATCCAAAAGATGTTTTTCATTCCTCTTTTAAATCAACTTTAGCATGGGAGTGTACACTTATTTTAGCCACTGTATAATATACCTATGTGTTGTAAATATGGATTTGAAGAAACAATTCTAGAATAGGGAGGGAAAAGATGTTTTACTGGGCAAATGAGATCTTGAATAAACCAAAAGTTGCTCTAATAAGAGCTGCTTTTTCAGATTTAAATGTGTGGGACGCTGTTTTTGGAACAAGAAAGTAGAATTTGTGCAGTGTGTGATCTGGGGGGAATAAATAATAAATATAATTTTTCTATTTCATTTAATGAATACATTTATTTATAAAGCTAAAGGAAAGCTTATATTTTGTCCAAAATATAATTGGTTTAAACTATGCAATCTATGAATTTGATTCATACTGTTATCTCTGTGGAGATTTTGGCCTGATGGTGAGGCCAGGGCAAAGATCAGGTCACAAAATCATTAGGATTCACTGACTGTGGTAAAGGACATATACAAACATGGTGGAATGTGCCTTACATTTTTGTCGATTCCCCATTGATTTGTTTTTTATTGATTTTTCTTTTGCTATATAGCATATTATATTTCAAAATGCACATACCATTTGTTGTCCTTTTTACTCTTGCCAATAAAGCCAATTTGAGAGTGAGCTGGAACGTACAGCATGTCACTCATCAGAGACTTCCACCGCACATTCTTCTTCTACATGAATAGTGCATAGCCACTTAAGTGTGTGACCCTGAAATTGTCCTCGTTTTGGAAAGAGAAACATGCTGTACCCGACATCTGCCAGCTCAAGAATTTGCATTATTCAAAACACATTATGCAAGATATTCAGCAAGTGGGGAGCCACCTTGGCCCAGAGGAATTCCTGAGTAGAAAAGCATCGTTGTGGGGTTGTGTGTGTGGGTGTGTGCATGTGCAATTTGATAATGTGGTGTGTTGTGTGTGTGTGTGTTGTGTGTGGCATGTTATAGGGTTGGGTGGTGTTTTGTGGGGTGGTGTGTGCTTGTGCATGTGTGATAGAAATATCCATGGGTGAATGAAAAAGGCACTTTGGGGCCTCTGTACCCATTAGTCAGGACAGGCAGACAGGGACATGGCAGCAGTGGAGCACAAGAATAAGGAGACAGTGGAGGGGGAGCAAGCAGACAGACAGGAAAAGAGACGGAAGAAGGTGAAAAATAGGTCCCCAGGTGCTAAGGTGTTGATGAAATATTTGGGGATTTTTAAAGGATAACAGAAAGTATACACAATGATGGAAAGCTAAAGTGGGTAAACATTGCTGAGAGGTTTGTTTTGTGGTTCCATACACAATGCGTCTAGGCGTGCACACTTGACCTAAGTCCCTCAATGTGACATAAACTCTCCATCAGAGATATTATCGCATATTACAGAGTAACAGCAGTTCTCCACATAGGGTTCCTGGAATTCAGATCTGCTTAAGGTGCTTTCAGTGAACCCCCTAAGGGTTAATAAAAAGGAAGAGAAGAAATGTTTCAAATTGAATTCATTAGAAAATAATAACCGAGAATGTTTTTTTTTAACTACCTTGATTAGCTACTTAAGTTGTTTCTGTTCCATCTTTTCCTGTTTTCCTCCCTTCACTCGCCAACCTTTTTCTAGGGTGTGTAATAAAACACTGTGTGGTGTTGTGTGGTATGTGGTGTGTTTGTGTGTGTGGTGTGTGTGTGTGTGTGTGTGTGTGTGTGTTGTGGTGTGGTGTGTGACAGGGTGGCTTTGGGGAGCGGACTAGAGAATGGCATAGAGATACAATAGGCATCTCACTCCCCCTTTATTACAGGAACGTATAGGGCCATTCTGGAGAAATAAAGTGTGTGTGTGTGGGTGAGTGTGTGTGGGGGGTGGGCAAGGTTTTGTAGGACTCAATGTGCATTTGTGTACTGTGTGTGTAAATGCATGCAGTGCTTCAGGGTGGGGTCGAACACACACGGACATCTCTGTGAATATTTAAAATAATTACAGGCAGTTGAGCCTGAACAGAATGGAAGTGTCACTTTGGGAAATTGTATTTTTATTTACTGTGCCAGGTCTCTGTTATCACTTAACGTCACGCAGCATGATACCTTTTATACTATCGCTCTGTTTGTCTCTGTTTGTGTAAGTGTGTTCTCAATGTACATGTATGTGCCATTTACTTAATCTTTTTTAACAATATTTTGATTCATTTTTAATTGTAATTACAATTTTCAACAAAAGCATGAATGTTCCTTTTTCCTCTTTGTATTTCAAACAAAGGTCAGGTTTGTTACTGGTGTATTTATTCAATGTAACAAGTTGTGTTTGTCTGCATCAGCCAATTATATTTGAGGAGCTTTAAATGAGAGTTTGCAGTTTTCTGAAATGTCGTCTTAAATGGAATGGTTATATAGCGCTAACGACAACTCAAAGCGCTTTTGCGTAGTACAGGAACTTTTCACCATTCACACACATAGCAATGTTTCTTTAGAGCCAGATGCAAGCCAGTAATATATTGATGAAATCAAACCCCTCTCATTGCAATTGTTTATAGTAATTTCTTCTAAGGATGAGAGGGCAGGAATCCTGACTGATAGAAGAAATAAAGTTTCTCACAAGATATTAAATTTTTTTTTTTCTGATTTTGTCAAGAGAAGAGGCATGTCTTTTTATTCATTTTGGCAGTACAGTATATTGAAAACACGCCTGACATTATGAAATCCTTGCCTTCCCTTCACAAATCCATTTTGGTCATCCCCCGCAAAACTTGGAAGCACACCCTTTAGCCTTTTTGCCATACATTTTCACCAGGATTTTTGTATCAGTGTGTATTAAACTTATGGGTCGCATATTCTTACATTTAGTGTTAACATCTCTCTTATTAGGGCCAAGATGTAATCTTTGTTGTAGAATTTTAAATACATCTCCTAAAGCAGAGTTGCCAATATATCTTTTAAGCATTTATATACTGTAAGTCAATTGGCCATCTGGACCTGCTGCTTTCCCAGCTTTCATTGCATATCTTCTAATATCTCAAGCTTAATTGTTTATCCAGGCTTTTTTTACTTTCCTCACAGATTTGGGGGATATTAAGTTTGTTTAAAATCTCAGTCTGGACATCTGCATTAGTAATGTACTGTGATTTTTAGAGATTTTAATGAAAACAATTCAAAGGCTGTATTAATTTCCATATATTTAGTATATTATTTCCATTTGCATCCTCAGTGAAATGTATTGCCCTTGCCTGTTGTTTAAATCTGCCATGCAAGAAGTCTACCCTGGCTTTTCTCCCTGGTCATAACATGTTTGCTCACGCCTCAATACGTTTTCAGCAGCCATAGTGGATGTAATCTCATTATATTAAGTTCTAGGAGGTAATAACTATTTGGAGATTACATTTTCATTTTGTCCATGGTCCAAGCTTTTGTTTTCAAGCATTTTGGTTTTTAGATTCCAAATTACTAATTATTTTTTGTGCTTTTGTTTTCCTGCTTGAGCAGCTTATATTAATAATAAACTGTATATATAATATAATATTATTTGATAAATGCCTTAAAGGTTTCACCACCTAATTGTTGCCGTTGTCTGGGATGTGTCAAACTCAAAGTCATATCAATCAACAAATCAAATTCTTGTCACCGCGGGAGGGTGACAACAATTTGCACTGGGACACGATCCACGGTCTCTGTGGGATGCACAACGCGGAAATGAAACGCCACAAGCCAGCCACAACAATGGGACGGTTGGGGTTAGGAAAAAAGGAACGGTTAAAGAACTGTCACACGCAGGACACGCCGAAACAACGGGACAGAGGTGTTTAGGAAGAGACTAACATGGAAAGGAACTGCAATATGTGGGACACGATCCCTGAACTCTTTTGTAACCCATCCACCTCCCGACCAACCTCCCTGGGTGCATATTCGGCTTTTACTTTTACTTATTTTTACTTTTTCAGCTAATACTACACTCTCCGTAATCATTCTGTGATCATAAAATAGGCTTCCCAATACATTACTTTAAAATTCGTAATCTACACACAAAAATAACGACATTAACGTGACCTGTACACAAATCAATAGATTAAATAATGTGACCATTTCACGGATTTCCATGAGACTGGGCTGCCCGTCTCGTTGATGTCCTCCTCCACATCTGCAAGTGTTTTTTAGATGGCCCGTGCACTCCCCATTGGTCAAAAGCTTTCTGGCGGGGAAGTTGATCTGGTGTTCAAGGAGTCTCCTTTTTTTCACTGCCTGAGGCTTTAAGGTTGGTTTACAGCTTGGCTGTCATTGGCTTGTCAGAAGTTCACAATTTCTGAGTACAATGGAACGCAGCATAACTGCCACTGACAACTTCCACCTGGGGAGACGGGGAGAGAAAAAACCCCAGCTGAATGACGTAAAAAGCATCAATAACACGCGCATTTGAATTTAGGAGAAAAAAGTCGCCACAGACACTCAGAAAGCAGTTTATTGTCACAGTGGTGGAAATACATTGAATTTGCCTTGGTGATTCTGTGCATACATACAAACTATAGACTGTATATTAATGGACAATGCATTTGGTTTTGACAAAGTGCCTTAAACCTGCATTCTATCTGAATTCCAGCAGAGGGCAACTCGTGTGGTTGTAACAGGTGGTTGGTTTCTGTAGAAGTTAATGAGAAAGACCCACTTCTCACTTGATTTATTACCTCAGTAAACATTTTCATAATGGGTTTATGGTCTCAATTGCTAGTTTTAAGACTTCTGCAACACAGAATGGTTTTAATTTTTTTAATCATGGTCTCGATAAAGCAGGGGGTGTTTTAGGGCATAGCCATGATGTGATTACCAGTGTATTTGTGCAAGTAAACTACTAGTAACTCAGATTTGTACTTAAGTACAGTACTTGAGTAAATGTACTTAGTTACATTTACATCTTTCAAAATTATTGTACATGATTTAAATAAGGATTCCTATGTTCAAAAAACTTAACTTAAAAAAAACTTTTCTGGCTTTTTCTATTCTTATACTTCAGTTAAAAACAAAACAATTGAAGTCTTCACTTTTGACGCATTGCAAGAGGCATATTGTTTTTGGTACACATGACTATCTAAGAATCTTGTTATGTTTTTGTCCAGCTGTGATCTCTCACTCTCTTAGCCTGCTCTTAACTTCCAACCCAAATCAGCCAAATCATCATGGCCTTCTGTAAAGAATAAGACAAAAATTTGGACATTGATAAATTAATCAAGTCTCATGTAGCAGTTCGACTTGAATGCCCTCATTTGCATGCCTGCCCCCTAACTCTGCGCCCAAATTGAGAATTGATTAGCATATCCGGCAGCTCCCCATGGGGCAGGCTCATTGATCAAGAACATGGATTGGTGGGAATCACAGGGTGGAACACAGATGTTTGCCAGTGCATCCAATTATAAAAGTCTCAGAGAAGGCATCATTTTACTCCGTTCCATTCAGCTGTAAAGGGCAAAGTATCTTGCTAGCTGCCAAGGTATCATTTTGATCAGATCGCTCGGCTCATGATGGCTATTTAGGTATTGACTCAATGTGGTTCTTGAAATTTCATTGTGAATAAATCATTATGATTGTAGTGGTTGAAAAAGTCCCAGTTTTATAGCCTTACACTGTTGGATGTAATTATGATTGCCAACACATTCAGGTACTTTGCTTAGCTCAACTTAAACTCCATAGACACTAGCAGTGAAATGGTTTACAAAATTCCCAGTTTGGTTCATATCACGGTTTCTACTATACTCTACTATGTTCACAGGCAGTCTCTAACTTTGTGTGTCTGCTGTTTGGTTAAGTAAGGGTTAATGTCCGATGTGGTGTCCATTATAATGAGGTGTCTATTAGGATGAGGTGTCCATTAATACCTGACAATGGACACCTTGAAGGGTATTGACCCTCTTATACTGTGGTCACTTGCCAACATTTTCCCGAACCATTAATTTATAATTAATATGTGTATTTTACAATAATTTTTTCCCCCAAACAATAACACAGTTTTCCTGATTACAACTGAGGATTTGACTAATACCAGGAACAATCAAAAAAAGATGGACCTTAGATACAACTTGCCACGCTAGCAACGGGAGATACTTAAAGTCCGCTCATCTCAGACAGCTACGAGCCGGAAAAGCTAACGCTGTGCTAGCAAGATTTAAACATTGTGTACAGTTGGCGATCAGTAAATATAATTTGAAAGTATGCGGTTGTGTTGTAGCAATAACAACTCTGTCTTGACTTATTCACTTTACTTTATTCCAACTAACGTGAACCAGTAGTGTGCCAGCATGCACGAGTCTAACTCAAACTAGACTCTTCTTCTCTTCTACACATTTACTTCTTCTAAACTGGATTCATTATGCACGGTGCCACCTAGGACTAAGGATGAGACACCACATATGCTTAACAACAAGACAAGCTAGCTATCCAGCCATGTCATTGTCCCTAAAACAATATAAAGGATTTCTCAAACAAATGACTACAACTGCCGGTCATAGTCTGAAGTAGCGACCTGAACAGTGAACAGGATGAGAGAAAACGTTATTTGCTGTGAAAAAAGTGAGTTCAGAGAGGCAAGTAACTTACTTTTTGCAGCTTGTGAGTTATTGCCATCATGTGTTGTTCAGTGGACAAGGCACCGAAGCACCACACAGTGTTGGAAATACAAGATTCAATTTTTTTTATGTAGCGCACCGGAACTCCTTTAGTAGGTGTCTTATGACACACCCTGGACACCTTGTGGCCAATCAGAATTGAGTATTCACCCAAACCAAGGTATAACAAGAATGTATTAACAATGGGTAGACCAGAACTGTTAATTACCTGATAAAGGACACCTTTTACTATGGTCACATACCAAATAAGACTATAAGACTATTAATTTATATTTGAATAATAATAAAATAAAACTATTAATTTATATTTGAATGTGTTACTATCCAAATTTTAAATTTTTTTCAACAATAACTTAGTTTCCCTGGTAACATCTGAGGGATTTACTAAAACTTGGAATGATTTTTCTCATCTGATAAGGTTCTTATGTTCTACTTTTTCCATTTTTCTGCTCCAACTGATAGAACAGTTCTCCAGAGCAGATCCAGGTGCTTTGTGTATCTTCTGTGCACTTTTGAACAGTCTCTTTTTTTGGTTCTTTAGGTGTTTACTTTACTTTAGGGTCTGTGATAGTAATTCTTTTTTATTTGCGCATTGATTGTTCATCTATAAGTTAAGAATCATGTTCATGTCAGTCTACCTGCCCTCCCAAGCTCTTAGTCTCACTCTGTCTGTCTTCCTCAATCTCTCTCACTCTCCATCAGTCTCTCATTGTTCTATCTTTCTTAAAGTCTCTTCCTCTGTCTAGCCGTCACTCTCTGCCTCAGACAGAAAGCATTCAGTGATAGAGGGCCCCTATGAATAATGTAATGTTATCACTGTGCTCTGGTTCCTTTTTACAATAAAATAGTCTTAAACCATCAAACATTTAGCAGGGCGTCTCTTCATTAAGGGAAAGGGCTGCTGATGAGGCCTATAGGCAACTGTACAATTTTCTATTCAAATCCTCTTGGACTAGTTACACATCTTATGACAAAATACCATGTCAATTTCAGTAATATCAAAGAACATATTTATATAATTTAGAGTTCATAGAATTTCTAGAACTTATTTATATAGTTTTGTCCATCATTCCTATCAAAAATTATAACAAGCAAATTTTCAGCAATGTAGTATTGCGGGCTGGTCCATGAAAGGGCTCATGTATATCCTTGGCAGATCCCCACTTGGTCCTTGGCTGAAATCTAATCCCCCTCAATGACTTAGTGAAAACGTGGCCACCTCGTAATGTCTGTTGAAACAGTGTCAATGCTGTTCACCAGTAGGAGCAGTGATTATGAAAGCTAAAGTTGTACTGTAACTATTTTATTTGAAATATATCCATTGCAACTGGACATTTTCGGTGGCCCAGTGTGCCTAAAATCAGCTGTTCTGATCACATATGATGTGGAAGAGGAAATTTGTCTCCCACACTAGTATACTTTCAATGAAGCAGTTTTTTATCATCATACCCCAAGTAATATAAAAAATATGCTGATGTTTTTTGTAAAACACTGATACAGATTGTTTTATTCATGCATTATTATATACAATATAAAGATTGTTTATATTAAGAGAGTGAGCAAGCAAGACAGCTAAAAGAGACATGCTTGTAGTTTATTGATTATAAAGCGGCAAGAGATGCGTTATTCAACAGAACTGCATGAAATATGTAAACAATACAGATAGAAAATAAATAGTATCCAAAACTAAATTACTGTATGTGCAACGGTGTGTGCAGCACTCATCTTTGCAGCCACCTTTATCTGCAGTGACAGCACACTGGGACAAACATGTTTTTACACAAAGAAAGGAATAACTCGACAGTGTTTTATAAATGTTATGAAGTTTCTCTAAACTTAACAACTCACAATCTATCTTTGTCACAAATCCCAGCAGCACAGCTTATCTCGCTAATTCTTTCCAAATGAAAACACAAATTAGCTATTCCTCATCCTAATCCACATTCAATTGAATGTTTACAATAAAGAGGGCTCGATTTATCCCCTTGCTCTCTTATTCAACTGTGTAAGCACTGCCTCAATTGTTCACTATCGATACAGCCCCCTGTCCAAGGCATTCTCATTTCATTCTCATTTGAGCTAGCCACAGCCTATCTCTATAGCCAGGTTATAATCATTTAGCCTAATGGTTTCAGTGACCATGGCTGATAGTCAATACAGGGGGTGTGTGTGTGTGTGTGTGGTGTGTGTGTGTGTGTGTGTGTGTGTGTGTGTGTGTGTGTGTGTGTGTGTGTGTTGGTGTGTGTGTGTGTGTGTGTGGGTGGGTGGGTGGGTGGGTGGCACGTCAGCTGATGCTATTCTGAGAGCAATCCTATGGTCTAATACCCCTGAGACTTTTTGCTTATTAAAGCGCAGACAGAGAAAGAGAGAGTTTTATCCATATGCAACAAATACGGTAGCATTTCAATTTACCTGGGCACATGCACATAGATCCAAACAGAATGAGGGCAGTCATTACGGAGATGAGAGTGGTGACTCATAAGGGCTGATGATATCTGGTCGAGTCCCAAAGGGAAGCTGTAGATTGCTAATAGTTATCCAGCTGCCGCTATCTCTGATCATGATACACTTAAGGCCTGCTGATTCCCACTGCCTTCTCATAATGAGATCAGAGACATATAGTGGAGGCTCTGCAAATCTTTGTGTGTGTGTGTGTGTCTAAATTTTAACTCTTGGAGTGAAGACCATTTTACAAAGTGAGGACATTTAGGCCGGTCCTTACTTTACATAATTGACTTAATTAACTGTAATGCCCTCTAAAGGCTATTGTTTCTTTCAAAGTTTTAGAGAAGTCCACGGAAAAGTAGTAAACTGAAAATAAATGCAAACAATTGTGTGTGTGTGCTTTACCTAAATACACACACTTTGTGTGTGTGTGTGTGTGTGTGTGTGTGTGTGTGTGTGTGTGTGGTGTGTGTGTGTGTGTGTGTGTGTGTGTGTGTGTGTGTGTGTGTGTGTGTGTGTGTGTGTGTTATGTTAATTTAATTACTTGTCACATGATCCTAATAAGTATTGTATCAAAAGTCCCATGGTTCATTTGTATAGCATTTACTAAAGTTGTAGATTTCTGAATGCATTGTTCCTAGTGTAACAGACAACATTTTGTTTCCATTCAAGATTACAGTTTAAAAATGAATTAGCAAACTCTTGAAACTTGTGTAATCCATCACAGTGAACATCAAGTCTGCATTCATTTTTGCAGTTTTTTCAAGGTTACAAAATCATTGCGTACCTTTGTTTGTGTACTGTGGGGAGTTATATAATAAGTTTCAATACTCTGAAAATGCATTTTCATATCGTATGGAATTTAATAAAAAAATCCAATGGATGCCTGAAATAGTAAAAACAAATATTTGTTTTTAAATAACAGCAGCAAGGTTTGCCAAATAGTCCGCTGTGGTGTTAAGTACTGTATATACAATTAGTAGTATGTATGCTAAAACTTGCAATCACTTGAACAATACTTTATTTTAAAGTGTAAAAGGCATAGCATTTCCCAACACATATTGCGCAGCAGCCCTCTGTGCAATATGTGTAATAAGAATGGGTCAACAGAAATCTTACTTTGATACCTTTACATCACTTAGTTGCTGTTTAACGGAAAACATTTACAAAGAAAATTGCTGTAAAAAAGGATTAGAAAGTTACATTTTCATTCTGGATGTTGTAAAACTACCTAATCATCTTAGGGCTGTTGGAACGAATTCCTTAAGTCTAATATAATTTGAATAGTAAAATAATCAGTACTATTCAAATGCTGAAATTACTATTCAAATGTGATTTTTATAATATATATATATATATATATATATATATATATATATATATATATATATATATATATATATAATAAATAGGTTGGCTATCATTAGCTGATATCCCTTTTCTCACGTCTGATCAACAATGTGTTACGGGAGTGAGAAACACAAGGCATTGTGAGCTAACGTTATGTGCCGAGAAATGTTAGAACAGGGGGAGTAACAGACATCCACCAAGCAAAAAATGCCTATGATATCAATAGTTAGCTTGTTCTGGTTTCCTAACTGCATCACGAGTTATAGGAACTTAACTGGGAGCTTGATGGAGACAGCTAAAGTTTATGTTAGCTGCCCTACAGCTGTCAGAGTACCTTTAACTTCATATATCACCTTCTAACAGCTATATTCTAAGTAACCTGACAATCTGCAAGAAACAGATTGCTTATAAATCACTAAAATAGTTGTGGCAGCACCGTTTGACTTAGCTATCAAAGCCATTAGCGTCACGGCTAACACTGTTGTTACTTAGTTTAAAAAGAAAAATTGTTTCGGCTGTTTCGGCATAACAAGATGTTGTTGTGCTAACCGAGCAACGTTAGCCTTTACAACAGAGCCGCTTCAATACACTTGTTAGATAATGTTTCATTAAGTAGTTCTCTGCTGATTTGTGTTTGTCGCTGCGTGCAGTGTGGGAAATAATATAAACAGAGAGCGCCTTGCCAGTAATGCAATGCACCATGACGTAGGTCCCCTTTAAGGCCAGGCTGATGTTGAAAGTCCCTCTAGTGGATAGAATCTGTAACAACAACCACATGCTTATAGTGGCATTGACAATACATAAGCCTTAGAACTGTAGTACATATTTTTAACAAGCTGCATTTGAGCATTTAATATTCAAATATTCGAATGGTATTATAGAGGAAGAATGACAACATTAAATCATATTACTCGAGTTTTAAAGTACTTAAAAAAACATTGTAAAACTCTGCACTAGCCCTGTTCAGGTACAAGGCCTTTATAGAGTGTGGGCATGTATGGATAAAGTGTATATCAAACACTTTTCCTCCTTTTAGTGTGTGTCTGCCCTGAAAATGTCTGCTTCCGCTGGGTGTGCCGGCGGTGTTGGTGGCTTTGTGCTGGGGTCTGATTGAATCAGGCTCACAGGCCGATTTACATATGTTTGCCATTGTTACGGGGGTTAGTGAATATCATGTAGCAGGCCTAGAGGGAGCTGGCAGCCAGCGGACCTGCGACACACTCTGAATCCTAAACAGTCCCTCCTCTCCACCAGCCCCACTGCTCTACTCCGTCATGAACATGATTTCTCTCTCACTTGCTCTCTCTTTCTTTCTCTCCCTCACTTACTGGCTTTCTTGTTCTACAGCTATCATCACACACACACACAAACACAGAAAAACACACACACACATACAGGGGTTTGGTCGTGGAGTGTCCCTGCTTGGCCGGTGAGGGACTGGGAGTGTCGGCCAATCTCTGCTCAGCCAAGTGTTAAATTAGATTCCGTTGCCTCTCTGTCAGTGTGTGTGTGTGTGTGTGTGTGTGTGTGTGTGTGTGTGTGTGTGTGGTATGTATGTGTGTGTGTGGATGTGTATGTGTTGTGTGTGTGCACGCGCGCGTGTGTGTGTGTGTGTGAGTGAGAGAGTAAGCGTGTCTCACACACTCGTGCATGACTCACTCAAAGGGACTGGGTCACTGTCACACACACTGATATTCATAGAAGAAAACTGTTTTCAGGGTAAAGTCAGTGAGTTTGCTGAGCTGTGGCCGCTCTAATGATGATGATGATGATTATGATGCAGAGTTAAATTAGTGTGTCGGCAAATATTTTGAAAAATATATATTGTTGTGTTTGTTTCCTCATTAGCGACCTGTACTGCTCCCTTTACACTTATTTTCTATCTTCTTCTTACTTCTTTTTACCCTCTGCGTAGGCAGCTTGCACATTTCACCATAATGAAAGCAAGAGGATTAGCGTTTATTTAGCATGGGAGGGCTTAATTTCATGACTGGATTATGCAGCAAACAGATGGAGGCTATTTTACGCTGTACAATATATTATAACAGTATAAGATTTCCGATGTTTTGTTATCTAATGATTATATGATCAGTACGGCGTGCTTAGCCGTATGTGTGTGTGTTTGTGTGTGTGTGTGTGTGTGTGTGTGTGTGTGTGTGTGTGTGTGTGTGTTTGCAGGTAACTACTATTGCACATAATAACTATGTGAACTATTCCTCCTGCTGTTGTTGAGGCCGATATATAGTATAGTATATACAGTATAGTATATCAGACTTATTGATGGCTGTGTTCTGTGTTGGTACAGCGTCCCTTGCTTGGGAACAACCTGGGCTTGTAAAAAGAGGATGGTGTATAGATGCCCAACACTTACACTTTAAAATTTCTTTAAATATGTATCAGTTCATCATGAATTGGATCCACTGCACAGCACTTATTTAAAAAGTAAACATGTCAATTTTAAAGCTGGTTCTGCTGTTACTTCTGGTATTTCCATATAAGCAATCTAGCATTTTTAAAAGAATAATTTTTAAAACGGAGTCCGTCCCAGTGCTTCCTTCACATAAAATGATACATTACATCAGTTCCAGCAAACGTCAGGGATAGTAATGAGGGCAAAACGGCATTACCGATTTGCTTTAATCGAATATGCACTGGCCCAGCTAAGCTAAAAACACAACGCCAAAAGGCATTCTTAAAAAAAGATTTGTCTGGCCCACCAAGCCTGTACAATAATAGGGGAAACACTGAGTCAGGCTGACATAAAAAAAGACAGCACTGATTAATATAAATTATTAAAAAGCCATTGTCACAGCAAAAATGAATGAAACAAAGCTGTAGAGAGACAAAGCTTGAGACAGAGAGAGAGAGTACTATTATATCAGATGTGTTTACTCCTTGTTGTTGTTTGTATTTTTGCTTGCTCTTATGCTTTGGCAAAACGGTTGTATTGATTTTGTCAGAACAAAATCTGAAGTAAAATAATGACATGGCATCTGGTCATATGTTGATTTTTAGCATAAGATGAATATGCTTGGAGTGGATGGATGATCACTTGCATAGTGATTACTGACTGGAGTAACAGTCTTATTAGAAACAATTTGTATTTTAAGTTCCCCACAAACACCAGGGGCCTGTTGCACAAAACCACAATAAGGGATTAAGCCAGGATATTCAAGTTATCCTGGATGAATTTAGCTTTGACTCGGTTGCACAAAACCAGATTGAATTAAACCCAGCCAAGTAACCATGAAGATTTATTCTTTGCGGCTAGCCTGGTCAGGAGCAGGCTAACATCCAGGCTAAAATGAATACTGGCGTCTCATGTGTTAAATCAGCTGCCGCTCTGATCCGACATAAACGTGTTTAACAGTTATTACGTTGTCTTCTGAATGTGTTCTGCTTTATTTTTATTAACATGCATTATTTGACACTATTGTTGTAATGAGATGATTTAAACCCCTACAATTGCAGTTGTTTAGATGGTTAGAAATGGTTTCACTGGCACCCAGATGTGTAGTGGCAATCGTGAGAGTCAGGACTTTTTGCGGTGGGACGGTAGTGTGTCGAGGCTGCCTGGTGTGCGGCCGCTGCCCGGTGGCCGCTGCCCAGTGGCCGCTGCCCAGTGGCCGCTGCCTACTGGCAGACCTGTTCATCGCGCCAGTGACCACTCTCTCTGTAAAAGTAGAGATGAGCAATGCAGCGTCCGTGGTCTGTGCAGCTTCAGGTTTATACAGGAAGCTTGTTTGAAATTAAGCCTATAGTCCTTAGAGTACATTTCCTGAGGAACATTAATTCCCTCTGCTCACTTTTAAGGTAAAGTAGGCTAAATAATAATTCATTTTATTTATATTGTGCTTTACATGGTAGGCTACTCAAATACACTTTACAGTAAAACCAGCACATTTATCACATAAAAACAGAAACATGAAAATAGCATATTTAAAGCAATTAAAACTGTGTAGCCTACAACTTTGTAATTAAAATGTGGAGTGACTAGTAGGTTAAGTAGATATTTTTGGATCCTTACATATTCAGTCGGTGCGCAGTAGTCTGTTGGGCTTTTTCTCTCCGTTTGATAACAGTCGCATTTCCCTTTCTGCATATTCAATTCAATTCAATTTTATTTATAGTATCAATTCATAACAAGAGTTATCTCAAGACACTTTACAGATAGAGTAGGTCTAGACCACACTCCAGAACTTACAAGGACCCAACAGTTCTAGTGGTTTCCTCCAGAGCAAGCAACAGTGTGACAGTGGCGAGGAAAAACTTCCTTTTAGGCAGAAACCTCGGACAGACCCAGGCTCTTGTTAGGCGGCGTCTGACGGGCCGGTTGGGGTTAGTGGAAATAACAAAAATAGAAAAAATAGTAGTTTGTAGCAGTTCTTTGTAGTAATTCATGGCATAGCAGGGCACTGTGCGGCATTACAAGGCACAGCAGGATGTAGCTGGGCACCGCAGAGTGTAGCAGATGAACCTGGCACCGCAGAACATGTATCGGGACCATGGCGACAGCTGCTACCATGATTTTGGAGCATCCCTGATCCGAGGGAACATGCTGGGGAAAAAAGAACATAAGGACTCCGGGGAATGACTCCCCAGAGCTAATTATCATATTATATGCTTCACCTCCTCGTTACTTTCCATTAGAAGCTGCTGCTCATTGGGTGAAACATATGGCGCATGCGTCTTCTCAATTCTGCATCAGTAAATAAGTGATCGATACCGTGGTCTATTTAAGAAAGCCGTGAACCTGCACTTATCCCAGCTATCTACACCTGTCCATCCTGGCTCTGCAAACGTGCAACCAATTAAACCGCTATGAGCAGATCACACTAAGTCAAGCTGCGCTTTTTCACTTATCCTGGATATCTTTATTCTACTTTAGTGCAACAGGCCCCAGGTCTTGTCATGATCACATTTTAAATACAAGATCAATCAAACTCCATTACGTCCATTTTGACAGAGGTGGACCACACTGAATGCAGCTCATAGAATAATATGTGGATTAACAAGGGGTATTGCAGTTTTTGATATTAGAGACTCTAGATAAAAGCCTGTTTCATGCTAAATTAAAGAAGAAACACACTGTTTTTATTTTTATTTCAATTTCAAGTCTTTACTATAACTCCTAATTCTGTAATTCCTCTGCCTATGTGCTACAGGTGAAACATTTTAAGCCTAATTAAAGTGGAATCCAGCAAGGCCAACCTAATACTTTTTGTTTACTGACAACATTTCCGCAGTGTTTTGGGAGGTTGCTTCTTCTCCTTTCTTTTAATCTTTCTCTCTCCATCTTTTTCTTACCCTCTGTCATGTTTTTTTTGCCTGATGTCTACAGTGCACATCAATATTAATTGCTCTAAAAGCAGCAAGTTCTGGCATGTTTATACAGTCTGCTCAAAAAACCTGCATAAACCACAAGACTGTAGTCTGTCTTAGCATGTATGTGTGTTGCTGTTTCTAGAGCCTGCATTTTAGGCAGTATTGGAGGCATTTTGTTTTGGAAATGCCTCCGATACTGCCTAAAATGCTGGCATTGCAGAGTATGCATGTCTTGCGCCTATACGGTGTCCAGGAACAACAACATGTGCCACTCATTTACAGATATGAGAAAGAAGCAAAATGACTCGTATGTTGGCTGCGTCCGAAATCAATCATAAAAGTAGCTAATGAGTGAGCCATCTCACTTCTTTCTCATCTCTGTTGAGAATTGCACATTTGCAATAATGTTGCAGATGCTAGGCCAGCTGAGTGTGTAACTTCAGAGCTAGCAATATACATGCAGAGCTGGCAATATACATCGGAAAGTCCCAACAGTAAAATGGAGACGTGTACAATATGTAAGACAGTTGTTTGCTGAAGTTGCACTAGTATTGCCAATGTCAATACCAGCAATATTATAAAGCACGTAAAGACGTGTCACCAGAAAGACCATGTTGAGTTCACAAAGGCAAAGAGGAATAAAATGGACGAACTCCAGTAGTAAACTTTGGAAACCACATTCCAACGACATGATGAAGTCCACAAAGACAGCCCAAAAGCGTTAGAGATAACCTACAAATGCCCACCAAACTTCTGAACCAAGACTCGGCGATAAGGTGAAACAACAAATTCTATATGGTCAAGAGGCTACTGGAGCAGAATTGATCAATTTTATCAAATGGTGCTGACCACTACCTGCAAGAAACCCTGACAGTGAATGGGCTGTGGGCTTTGCTGGACCACCTCCTCCCTCGGTCACAGTGCTGAAACGACTGTTTGCAAGGGAGAACCAGGAAGACAGAGGAGTTAAAAAGATGAATACTATTCTTCTGGAGGCTGTCAAGAAAACATTCAGAACCATATATGCAGTTGCCACTCTTTTGGACCCGCGTTTAAAAAACAGGTATGTCTAATAATATGCTTTACGTATTATGTAAGTTATAAATATCAATATTAAAATAACACTTGTTTTGACATCTTATCTAATGTTCTGGTCAATCACATGGTGATCAAGTTACTATTATTATTTATTGAGTACAAATGAACATGGTTCATGTTCTAGATATTTAGACTTTGCATTGTTCTTATTTGCACATGCATTGTGCATCGTACATGCATGTGCAGTACTATTGCACTGACCCATATCTATCTTTCCATATCCTATCCATATCTATGTTTTATGGTTATTTCAGATTTACCACAAGTGAAGACAGATTCAATCATTCAAAGGATGAACTGTCCCAAGAGGTTGAGAAGATGGAGTCACTGAGGAGGACCACAACTGAGCCAAGCAGCAGCAGAAATAGCAGCTTGAATGGCCTGTTAGAGAAAATCCTGCAGGAGCGTGATGAGGAACATGGGGAAATAGCACGAGCAAACCGCTTCAAATACGGACAAATTTAGCAAAGTAAACTATCCTGCACAGCCCATTCAAGTACTGGGAAGGTTTCCCACCCTGGTTGCCACTGCTGCAAAATGTCTTTGGGCTCCTTGTAACAGTGTGAAGAGTGAGAGACTATTCAGCACAGATTCCAACATTGTTAATGCAAGGAGGAACAGGCTAGGAGGAGAAAGCAGAAATGCTCATCTCACCTGTCATTGCTCTTGATTTTGTGAGCCATAAGTATACTGCAATGTGTAGTCTTTCAAACTTATTTTTTTGTATGGCTGCTGCTCTTTTGTTTTACATAGTAATTGTAATTCTCGGTTATTTTGAATCTTAGGTTTTGAAGTTGCTGTTGCACTACAGTTTTATACTGTCACTGTTCTATATAAACGTCTTAATTCACTAAATTGTGTCTTCACTTTAACAATATACTAAAGGAATTGTTATTTATTCCCACATTTATTTAGTTGCTGGTTGCACTACAAATAATACTTTTATACTGTTACTTTACTTTAATTGTACTAAATTACAATAAAAGTAAAAAACGTTTTTTAAGCAACTGTTATTTATTAGTAGTTGTTTTTAAGTTCTTATTTAGTTATGACTGTCAATTGTCAAACTAAATAATTAAAGACAGTTATTTGGTATTTATTCTCTCTATGTATTTGTTTATAAATACAGTCCAGGGTTTAAACATATAATGTGTAATTTTCTGCCACTAGGGGTTTCTCAGTCAAAACAATGGATGGTAAACACCAACTTTTAATGACAACGGGAAGTCGCGTTGGATTATGGGAGTTTTAGCTTTCATTGTTAACACCACATCTGTTCACGGACGAGTTTACACATTCAGGTTTTATGGACATTATCCCACATATGTCTGTGGAAATTAATTTATGCATCCAGGTAATTGTAATTTCAACAAAGCTTTAAGTTAAATTTACTGGATTAAAAATATTAAATACAAGACATTTCAGTGTTCATCCAAACACCATCAGTTGTTTAATGTGCACAGGAAGTAACTCTGGTCTTAATACACAAGGCAGTCACATGATCTCATGAAATGAAGTCACATGACTGCTAAAATGTAGTCTATTTGTGTCGCCAGAGAAGATGCGGTCCCAGCAGCTTCTGATGATGCCCCCTGCTTATGAGGTGGAGCAGGATGGTGTATCTGTAAGGTGCCTGAGAATGGTTTTCAGAACCATGTTGTAGACTGAAGAAAAATTATGTCTCAACCCACCTCCCCTATGTAAAGAGGGTCGCTCCACTTTAACAAAAATGGCATCCTTGACCCCTCTTTCAAACCGCCTGTCCTCTCCGTCCAGGATATAGACATCTTGATCTTGAAAACTGCGTTGTTCTTATTGTAGATGAGTATAGACAACTGAGTCTTTTCCTGAGTAGTTTTTCTGCCTGTGTTGATACATGTGTTGGCTGAGTGGCTGTTTTGGCTCCCCAATGTACAGATCTTCAACTATCAATATATAACTCCCAGTTTTCGCTCTAGAGGGTGGTGAGAGTTAAACAGTAGGTACTGGTCAGTGTGGGTTGGCCTTATGATAAATTTCCACCTGGAGCTATCCCCTTTCCCGCAAACTTATCCCACAATCCAGGAAGGGGAGTTTATTTTCCCTCAGCTCCTCTTTTTTGAACATTATGTAGTTGTCCACTGAATGTATAAGGTCTGTGAAGGGGCTAATTTCTTTGGTCTTGATTTTCACCCATGTGTCATTCCACGTACTGTACCTGAACCAGTGGCTCGGAGGAACTCCCTTGTAGGTCTCTAATGCCTTCCTCTCCACTTCCTCCATGTAGAGGTTGGCCACAGGATACAGGGGAGTCCATTGCACAGCCATGCTTTTGTCTATAAAAGGCATCCTTATATTTAAAATAGGTGGTGTTTGCTCCAACAATGAGCCCACCTGATCTGGACTGAGTTGTGTTATCTTGTAAAGTGTGGTCACTTGGACCTTGTCCACAAAGTCCTTGGAATTCTGCATGTGATGATTAGTGTTGCCAACCAGTGGTGCTAATATAGTGGCCAGGTATTTAGCAATACGTGACTAAGTTGATACTGCTGACGATGTGTCTGAGGGGATAGTTTTTCTTATGTACTTTTGGTAAACCATACAGATAAGGTGTGGTATCTCCTAGATACAGACAGTAATATAGGCTGCAATCTACCACTCCTTTTTCCAGTGTTTGTAAGCAACTAATAACCTGTTTCTTATTCTTTATTAGTGGAATTTGTCTTTAAGGTATCATATGTGTTGTGGACACTCAAGAGGGTGGTTAAATTAGGATTACATTAGTCATCTATCTATACAGCTAACAATAATTGCAAGTTAGCCCAGTGCTGTTTAACGTTACCTTGGTCAGAACAATCATACTTTATGAGCGTGTTGAACGATGTTGTAGCTTCTTGTCAACATAGCACATAACGTTAAGCTATCAATCAATATTGAAATGTATCAATAAGGAAGGTCTATGCTGTGTAACTGAGTTGTAAGTGGCATGTAATCAATGCCAAAATTATGCTGTGTGGCAGAAAAAAAGCTGCATTAAGGTTACTAAGAAGAATTCTTTCTGTGACAATGGATGACTTCCAATTACTCTTGAACGTATTATCTGGGTGCCCGTGTTTTGACGGTAGTTAGCAGTGATGGGAAAAACAGCGTTACTTTTTTCATTAACAAATATTACAATTGATTACTCTTCCCATCTTAATAAAGACCTCACTGTTACTGCCAAAAAATGTGGCGTGTTACTATCCAATCCAATCCAATCCACTTTATTTATATAGCACAATTTTAACAAACACAAGGTTTCCAAAGTGCTGCACAAAATGATCATACAGAATAAATAGATAACACAATAAAAGCACAAATATAATAAGGTATAATAAAATAAAAACAACAAAATGCACTAGCGGCATGTGGTAAAGGTATACACATAAAATCATCACTCTACCTGGTGTTAAAAGCCAAAGAAAAGAGGTGGGTTTTAAGAAGAGTTTTAAAATGATAAAATGACTATAATTAAAGCTATTTTTTCATCAGACCAACTTTACCTCTGAGCCAAGAGGCAAAGACTTTTTTTCTTCCTTGGTTAGTGGGCAGTGCACTAGACAAGCACATAAATGCTGACGATTGGCTGAGGCTGAGTAAAATTCCATGGTAAGCCAATCAGAGGTAAAGTTGGGCGGGTGTTCAAAAGCGTGCATAGTTGGACACAAGAAATAACACAAGCAAGTCAGTCAATGAGAGACAGGTATGGCGTTATGAAATCAAGGAGAAGGGTAACTTTTCCTGCTAAAGATTTTAGGGATGAGCCAGTACAGCATTATCTGTATCTGTATCTGTTTACCACATGAATTATCTGTATCCGTATCTGTACTTGGACTGGGCGGGGCCTAAACCGGAAGTGGTCAGATTTAACCAGGAAGTGGGTCAGATTCTCTTGAAATGTGTGGGGCTTTAACCGGTATGTTATTTAAGCATGCAATTGATATGAGTTGATCAAAAATTGTTATATTTATTGCTGATTAGAAAACTATTTACATGACAGCATCAAGTTTCAGATCAATGGTGTTGTCATGGTAACAAACAAACTATATACAGAACGTTTTGCAACAATGAATACAACACATGCGGTTGCAATTATGAAGTAAAATGTAATGAACAAGAGTTTTCATACTCAGTATAACTTTCTTTTTTTAACTTTTTTATTTTTTATGATCAGTGTGATTTTTTTTGTTTTCGGTTCTTTTTTATTTCTTTTAGTTCTTTTATTTCCACACAAGGTATATGTGTGAGTGTGTGTGTGTGTGTGTGTGTGAGTGTGAGTAAGAGAGAGTTATTTGCACTACAAAGAGTGTATATACATTTAGTTTTGCTATAGTGCTTAGCAAGCATTATTTAATTTTGCTCAGTTGTGGCCTGTTGAGGGGCAATAAATATCAAAAGTTCCAAAACATCTATGTTGTTATTTGTACTGATCCACTAGGCATAATATCTACATACATGGCATCTGATTGGAGGCTAGTCTCACTTTGTCCCACAGCAACATTAAAAGAGTTTAGATTTGTGTACAGTTTCTGTTAATAATGTATTGTATTAAGTGTAATTTCATTATAATATTCAGATTTATCATAAATAATTGAACATGCACATGTATTTTATGTTCCGTTAAAGAGACGTGGAGGTGGGGTCACATTTGAGCACTGACATTTTTTTAAAGTAACTAGTTACTTTTTTAATTTGTAACTGAGTATCTAATTTAGTTACTTATTGGAAAAAGTAACTAGTAACTGTAACTAATTACTTTTCACTCTAACAATGGTAGTTAGAGTGACATGGGGGTCTAAGGTCTTTACGCCACTGACAGGCAACCAAACAAAACGTCCCTTGTCAATAAAATAAAATAACGGATTTCTCAGGGTTTAAACATTGTTGGAAACACTTTCTTATGCATTTGATAAAAGAGACCCATGATGCTTAGGGTTTTGATGTTGTGTGTGGACGTTGTGTCCACCAACAGGTGTGGACACACAACGTACTATATGGGCATTTATTTTTTTCTTTTCTATGTATGAGGTTGTATGACAACACTTTTCTTTTGGCAGTGATATGCCTTTATCTGTCTATATGCATGTCCCTGGCTGATCAGCCTCATTGGCTCTAAGCCCCAATCTTCATTAGTTGTCTCTGTCAACATGGAACAATAAAGCTGTGATTAGTGTAAGGGACCCAGACACTGTGCACGCACGCACAAACGCACGCACGCACGCACACGCACACATGCACATGCACACACCCAACACACACACACACACACACACACACACACAGTCTATTTGTGTATGTAACGATGTTTTTCTGTTGCTTAAAAGAGTTTTGGGCTTCATTTTGTCTTCAGTGCATTCTGTATCACATCTCTGCCAACTCTTACTCTAAGAATATTACAATTACTCCCTACACACATACATAGGGCGGTGTAGCTCCAGGGGTAAAGTAGGAGGGGGTTCTGAAGCGTCTCGGCCCAGCAGAGAGCTTGGGTAATGGTTAGTAGAGAAGCCCCAGGCTACTTTGGAAAATAGCTGAAGAGAAGGGAATCAATATTAGACACACACCTGCTGTGCACATATGTGTGTGTGTGTGCGTACTTGCGTGCGTGTGTGAACTTTTTAATTTCCCTGCAATGAATGAACCTGTTTTTTGGTAATCTTCTATCCCAATGACACACACATTTACTGCCATCTGTAAATTAGCCAACAAGCCTTTTGTTCCTCCTCAACATCCCTGCAAATGTTGGCTTATTCTGCTCTGTTTAAAGTATGGGGTCAATTCATCCAAACTAAATATTTCATCCTATCTGAGTCTTACGTAGGCTATAATATGGACACACACCAACACTTCTTACATAATGGGATATGCTTATTTATTCTGTCGTTCTTTCCTTTTCTCACCAGTGGGGAACAGAGTTGGTTTGTATTCAACATTAAGATCTTATTTCTCATAAAACTTCCTGCCCCCTCCCTTTCATCATACAGGAGTAAATGATCATGTTGGAAGTGTTTTTCCCATCGGCTGGATTGTCCATTCACCATCTGCCTTTGCCAAAACGCAGATCTCTTTTCACCACAAGAACACTTTCTTCTTGTTTGGTACAGTTGTTAGCTAGCAGTTTGTTCTTTTAAATTACTGTTTCCACATATAATTTATTGATGGACATGTACAGTCATTTGCTTATCATATTCAATAACATCATAAAAAATCCTATTTATGTGTATTATTATATCAGATGTATGCATTTACTCTTTTATATTTATTAGAGAGAGAGAGAATTATATATGTGCCTCATGTACATATAGAGTCCATCAGAGATCAAGCATGGTGCTCCACTATGCCAAAGTGAAATAAACTCAATGAGGGAAAGACGGGAGAGAGAGAAAGAGAGAGAGAGAGAGAAAGGCGGGTGGATGATGCACAGGGATAGATGGAAGGATGGACAAAGAAAAGGGATGGATAGTATGATTTAGCTGATAGGAGAAATCATTTACCAGCGCAATTTGTCGACAAGGATCTGGGGATGTCTCAGTGTGTCAGCGCCTCAGCCACTTTGATGGATGATGGAAGTTCACTGACTTTAACACTATCTCTCTCTCTCACTCTGCCTATGGCACTTTCTTACTCTCCTTTTCCCTCAGCCTTTTTTTCTGCTCACTCTTTTCTGCCTTTAACTCCAGCAGAGCAAAGCAGTCTCCAGCTTTATGTGTGTGTATATATGTGTGTGTGTGTATGCATACAAGGAGATGTATCAGACATCAGTACATGATTAGACAAAAAAAAATTCACATACTCCAGTACCATTATTTAACTTGACTGTTTTTGTTTGGTGGTATGTGTTAGTGTATGTGCTTCACTCTAGTGTGTGGATTGACCAGGTGGGGCCATATATCAGTTCAGGTCTTTATCGATGCTGCAAGGCAGGGAGGCCTATCGATGTGGCTCCTTGTTTTATTGAATCAAGACTCGCCCCCAGCCATAGCTCCACCCTGCATAGACTCTGAGACAGTAACAGAAAGCAGCGCTAGACCAATATATAACAGTAGAGAGCTGCTGTAAACATGGAACTTCTGACTTCTGTTCCAGAGGTAATAGAACCTTTACAATATAACATTACTTAACAGTATGAAATGTGGTTCACTCATTTGTCCAGATACAGATGGTATAAAACAAAACACAATGAGTGGGGACGCAACAAGCTGAACAATGGAGACATTTTTCAGACATAAAAAGCTGAAAAGATGACATTAGAAGAGCGCTTTGGTGGATATCATGAATAGAAGAGATGAAGATACTGTATAATTAAACCAAGCAAAGCTGTTGAGGCTGCAGTTTTTTAATGCTAAGAAATATAAATATTAGGCCTAACATAATAAATAATAATAAATATTACAACTCTCTATTTAAGGTCAATTAACCTCTAGCAGATAGAGTTTGCTTAGTTGTGATAGAACTGTAGATGTCCAAATATGTACAGGAATGTTTGAACATCTACTTTTAGAACTTTTTCAGAAGCCCTAAAACTGCCGAAGATAATGGGTTCATAAGGTTAAATAATGAACTTTATAACTGTGTAATCGCAAAGCAAAACAAACATATCAGTGTCTGTACTAGATAACCATTTATGTAGTGAACCCTAAGTAAAAATTGTCATTCTGCAATTAAAGCCGATGAATAATACCCTCAATGGGATATTGTATTGCTACAGAAACTAGTTATAGTAGTAGTTGCTCTCTATTAATCTTACCATACAAATCTGATGTCAGCCAGTCTATTTTTTCCACTTATTGATCATCACACGCACGTCAAACACATATATATATATATATATATATATATATATATATATATATATATATATATATGCATGCATATATATATATATATATATATATATGCATGCATGCATATATACATGCATACATACAGTCCCTGACAAAAGTCTTGTCGCTTGTGTACAAATTGACCTGAAGTGCCGCTGAAATATATTTCTAATCAAGATTTATTTACAAGAAATGGCTCATTTTAATCCAAACATCTTTTGTAATAATGTTTCAGTGCAAAAAGAAACTGTCAAAAAGTATTCTAATATTCACAGCTTGGTAAAGCCCATTGAGTCAATTTTTGCAAAGACATAAGTGTTGTTGCCTTGTCATATGAGCTTCACCTGTAACTAATAATTGACCAATGAGGTCTCAGGTGTGTATAAAAACAACCCCAGTACACTAGACCTTCAAATCAACTGCAACTAGACCTCTGCAAACATGCCTAAGATTCACCCTGAGACTAAAGTTTTGATTATCAAGAGGCTGAAGACCAGATCCACTGCTGATGGGGCAGACACCTTCAATGTGTCTCAGCGTCAAGTACAGAGGATTAAAAAAACATTTGAAGACACTGGAGATGTTTTTGACAAGCCCAGGTCAAGCAGACCCCGCAAGACAACTGCTCGAGAGGACCGTTTGTTGGCTCAAAAATCCAAGGCCAGCCCATTTTCCACTGCAGCAGAGCTCCACCAGACCTGGTCCCCTAAAGTCCCTGTGTCAACCAGAACGGTTTGTCGGATTCTGTCTCGAAATGGCCTCCATGGTCGAATCAGTGCCCAGAAGCCAGCACTAAACAAAAGACAATTGAAAAACCGTGTGGCATTTGCCAATGCCCACAGCCTGCTTAAAGGATGGACGCTGGAGAAGTGGAAGAAAGTGGATTTTTCAGATGAATCTTCTGTTGAATTACACCACAGTTGCCGCAAATATTGCAGGAGACCTACTGGAGTCTGCATGGATCCAAGATTCACCCAGAAAACAGTGAAGTTTGGTGGCGGAAAAATCATGGTCTGGGGTTACATCCAGTATGGGGGTGTGCGAGAGATCTGCAGGGTGGAAGGCAACATCAATAGTCTCAAATACCAAGAAATCTTAGCTACCTCTTATATTCCCAACAATAAAAGAGGCCAAATTCTCCAGCAGGATGGTGCTCCATCGCATACTTCCATCTCCACTTTAAAGTTCCTCAAGGCGAAGAAGATCAAGATGCTCCAGGATTGGCCGGCCCAGTCACCAGACATGAACATCATTGAGCACATGTGGGGTAGGATGAAAGAGGAAGCATGGAAGACCAAACCAAAGAATATCGATGAACTCTGGGAGGCATGCAAGACTGCTTTCCTAGCTATTCCTGATGACTTCATCAATACATTGTATGAATCCTTGCCAAACCGCATGGATGCAGTCCTTCAAGCTCATGGAAGTCATACAAGATATTAAATTTGAATCTCACAGCCCCACTTTTTAATTTGCTGACATATTTTAGTATTTGTAGTAAATTTGTTCAATTTATGTATAGGCGACAAAACTTTTATCTTGCCAAAATTTGACCTTTCTGTCTTGTTTAAATAATAAATCTTTTTTTAGTGAAACTAATTTATTTCAGTGCATTGAACATAATTTGGGAGGGTTTTAGCTTTTCATATGAGCTATTTCTTACACCAATTGATTAATTAAAAGTCAGGTTAATAGCAGGTGTTTCTACAAAATAGATAAGCGACAAGACTTTTGTCAGGGACTGTATATACATATATGTATATATTTACGGTGGATGGTTCAAACACAGGACTTTCAGCCAGGAGAGCGGGGTTCGTGTCCCGTGTGTGTCCTCGCATTATTGCCGCTTTCTTCTTTAGACTGTCCGTTTGGAACCACCTTCTCATTCGATGCATTTCCTTTATTTTCATGACTATTTACATTGCAGATTATCACTGAAGGCATCACAACTATGAATGAACACACATGGAATTATGTACTTAACAAAAAATTATGAAATAACTGAAAACATGTCTTTATTCTAGTTTCTTCAAAGTAGCCACCCTTTATTCTGATTTTGCACACTCTTGGCATTCTCTTAATAAGCTTCAATAGGTAGTCACCTGAAATGGTTTCCCAACAGTCTTGAAGGAGTTCCCAGAGATGCCCAGCAATTGTTGGCCCTTTCATTTCCCTTTTGTTGTCCGGTGACTGTGGAGGCGCAGCATTCCATCACTCTCCTTCTTGGTCAAATAGCCCTTACACAGCTTGGAGGTGTGTTTGGGCTCATTGTCCTATCAAAAAATAAATGTTGCTCTACTAAACTAAACGCAAACTGGATGGGATGGCATGCCACTGCAGGATGCTGTAGTAGCCATGCTGGTTCAATATGCCTTCATTTTTGAATAAATCCCCAACAGTGTCACCAGCAAAGCACCCCCACACCTCCTCCTCCATGCTTCATGGTGGGAACCAGGCATGTAGAATCCATCCGGTCACCTTTTCTCCGTCTGCTTGTTACCTCTCCTTAGCAGTGGTTTCCTAGCTGCTATTTGATCATGAATGCCTGATTTTTGCAGTCTCCTATTAACAGTTGTTCTAGAGATGTGTCTGCTGCTAGAAATCTTTATGGTATTCATCTGGTCTCTAATCTGAGCTGCTGTTAACTTGTGATTTCTGAGGCTGGTGACTGAGATGAACTTATCCTCAGCAGCAGAGGTGACTCTTGGTCTTCCTTTCCTTTTCCCGCTTGATGGTTTTTGTGACTGCACTTGGGGACACATTCAAAGTTTTCTTAATTTTCCGTACTGACTGACCGTCATTTCTTAAAGTAATGATGGCCACTTGTTTCTCTTTACTTAGCTGATTGGTTCTTGCAATAATATGAATTTGAACAGTTGTCCAATAGGGCTGTAGGCTGTGTATCAACCTAACCTGTGTATATATATATATGAATATGTGTGTGTGTGTGTGTGTGTGTGTGTGTGTGTGTGTATATGTATGTATGTGTATATATCTATATATATATCTATATATAGATATATATATATATATAGATATATATATATATAGATATATATAGATATAGATATATATATAGATATATATATATAGATATAGATATAGATCTATATATATAGATCTATATATATATATATATATATAGTGGATGGGTCAAACACAGGACTTTCACCCAAGAGGGCGGGGTTCGTGTCCCGCGTGTGTCCTCCCATTATTGCCGCGTCTGGGAAGCTGCTTTCTTCTTTAGACGGCCCGTTATTCTTGTGTGTCACAGAATCGTAAGCCCACCCATGACCTTTCCCTAAACCCTACCGTCCTGTTCCCATGAGTCACGGAACCGTAAGCCCACCCACAACCTTTTAAACCCAATCGTCCCATTTCCGCGAGTCAAGGAACTGTGAGCCCACCACAAGCTTTTCCTTAACCTAACAGCGTCAAAAGGGACGACACTAGTCCTGACCAAGCGCATTTAGGTAAAGAGTGTTATGTTATGCTAACGCAGACTTTTAGCGTCAATAATAACGACAAAAGCACCTGACCAAGCGTCTGTGTTTTACGAGATGGGAGTGAGAATGTGTTGAGCAATGCCATTGTGAGCACAGACCTCAGTGATGAAATGACCTTGGTGATTACAGTGTTATCAGAACAAACAAAAATACATGAACAAATATGGACAAAACTATGTGTTACGTGTGGAAACAGGTTGAACACATATGCAGACAATACGAAGACCAGAATGATAGTGTAACAGGTTTATTCCAGTGTCCATTGTCGGGATGTAACAGTGAAAAGCCAAGTCCAAAACAAATCCAATAGTAATCCAGGGTGCACAGTGTGTGTGATACCATGTCCAATAATCCAGTGATCCAGGGCGGAGAGCAGGAGTGGTGAATGGCAGGAGTGAAGTGGCAGCAGGAGTCATGTGCACAGAACTGTGGCTGACAAAGAACAATAAGTACAAGCGTCACAAGTGTCACAAAAACTAATACAAGGGTAGAGTCAGCAGCGAGACTAACGTTGTCTAAACTATGATCTGACGAGGAGTGGTAGGTTGACCGGGTCTTTGAAGCAGAGGTGATTGGAGGCCAGGCTTCACTCCTGTAACCAAGGACAGACAGAGGGGAGGAGAGCAGAGACAGAGTGCAACCAGCAGCGGACCTAACACTATGGAAACAAGACCACGTTGTAATGAAGTGGAAGACCAAAGAAGGAAAGAACTAAATAGACTCTACGGTACTAGTAACACTTTTTACACTTCAAAGATTGCCACCTCAAAACAAGTGATTTGTAAGAGCTGATTTACAAAAATCCTACAAGTTTTCACAACCTGAGCTAAGATAAAGGACGTTAACTACAAAACAACTTCAAGTTAAAATTGCCACTAAAGCTTGAAAAGAGCTGTCTAGTGTAAATCTATGTGTGTATTTGTACTGGCTGTGTAGTGTTCATTTTGGCTGTTAAAACATCACAACACATTAAAAAACAGCATTACTTGTATCCAAATCTATCATGCACAACAAAACCCTGTTGCATTATTGATGACTTGACTCGTTTGCTGCTAGAGATTTGTATTTTTCTTCATTTGTATGTGAAGTGACCTTAAGTAAACCCTAAATTGAGCATAACGCTTCTCTGCCTGGGGAGTCGACTATGATTCTCTGCCAGGAAAGATGTAGCTACAGTCAGTGAGCCATCGGCAAACTGCTTCATTATGCTCAACACCATCAATCTCCATGCAAAAGAATAGCCAACTTCAATACCACTATTAGAAACAGCAATTGTCAGACCCTCATACCATCTCATAAGTTGCTGTTATTGATTTTAAAACATTTTGAGCTATTTTCCTAGAAGATTTTGAGTAGTGCTGTAGAAAGGCAGGGTGCTATGTCAGATGGATTCATCATCATTGGTTGGAGTAAATTATTATCTGACAGGCATGTACATTAGAAGGAGAGCCTGGACAGGGGTGAAAGAGCAACCTCACCTTAACATGGAAGGAAAAAAGGAATCGCAGCAACTGAAGCAAGTCAGGAATAAATAGAGAAAAGTGAAGATGAAAGGAAAAACGTCACTTTTTTTTAGAAAAATGGATTTCAAAACGGAGGTTGTCATCAAAAGTGTATCATTTAATTGATCTTTGTCATTTCTATAAGGGATGTCATTTGCATCACTTTTCTTTGCTCTATGTGTTTGTCATTCCTTGTGCTATTTGAGTGTTTGTGTGGATGTGTTTGGTCTTTCCACAGAGAAATTTCCTCGTGGGTGACATAATTTAGTCTTGATCAAACAGATCCTACTAATAAAGCCAATATATTTTTTCTCTTGCCATTTACAAAGGATACACTCTCACTCTCTCTCAGTCATGCGGAAGAACACTGTTGCATGTTTTATTTTATCTCTTTTGGTGTTTATTGACAGACAGGTAGTTTGTTGTTACACTGTGTCATCTCTCAGCCTTGTCACTCAGGATTTTATGACCAAACCATGGCTCTTATTTAATTGCAATGATAGAGATAAAAGTCACAGACTGAGTTACTTTCTCTTGCCTCCTTCCCGTTATTCTTGTCCTTAAAGGTCGTCCAGTATGTCTAATATACCTACATAAAACATCTCTGTCAAATTTAAGTGGAAATTATGCCAAGATCTGAGGCAAAATGCCAAAGACTCTGTGCAGATTTTCTTTTTTTTGACAAGATGTTTTTGACCGATTTTCTTCAAATCTTACGAGTAACTTAATTCTGATAGTGTTTATGCTGCAGGTTAAATTATTACTATATATATACTGTGTAATGTTGTTCAACTTCTTCAAAAACAGAATGAATCTTGGTACTAGCCTTGCCTATACATTATGGACTTGCCTTTGGTATTCCTTCTTATTATCCAAATTAATCTGTAAACCAATAGATATCATATGTGCAGTTGGTTTTATTGTAGAGTATACGCAATGTTATATTTGTGTACAATTTGATTGGTATTATTAGCTACATATAAAGATTTGAATTAACCAAATATAGGTCTTTATGGACAAACTGTGGAAATGTACGTTGTATGTAATGAAATGCATACAAAAATACATTTGAAGCGATCCATTTTGGTTTGGATTTTTTTTATGTGTGAAAATATACCAAACCAAGATAACAACAAACTCATCAATTGATTCGACACCAGAGCAAACCAACTATTGGTGTGAAAATGTCCTAAAATATAAATCCTTATTAACCTGTTGGTTTTCTGTTTTCCATCCCTCTGTCCTGTCCCTACCTATCTATCCATGCAGGGTAACCAAGAGGCCCCAGCTCCCCCTGAAGCCATGGCCCAACCCTTCCCACAGGCCCAGTACCCCCCTCCCCCACAGAATGGGATCCCAGCTGAGTATGCCTCGCCCCACACCCATCCACCGGCAGAATACACAGGACCAAGCACGGTGGCCGAGCACACCCTGACACTCTACACGCCTACACACACACAGAGCGAACAGCCGGGAAATGACAGCAATACCCCCACTCTCACAGCCAACACAGTAACCGTGAGTCTATAGTTTATACTAACATCTTTATGAACCACATGAAATACATTTTTTTGCTCTATTTTCATTTAAAGTTGATGTCAATGAGGATTGAAAAAGTTATGGGGACTTGACTGATGGTCATGGACTTGACTGACTACAAGGGGTAGAAAATCTGCAATATCAACATTTGTAAATGTATGTTACTGTTAATGTGTGCCTCTGCTGATTTGAGAAAAAAACATGTCCTTTACAACAAAAATGTATCTCATTTACAGTATTTATTATTTTTATTAGACCTATTTCTTTATAAAAAAAAATATTTTTAAATGACATTTATATTACTCTAGTGGTCTTAAGAAAGTGGAACACTATGCTGCCACTGAGCTACTGTTTTAGGTTCAGTTTTGGTGACATACAAAATGGTCCTTTTGTTGTTGGGATTGAAAGTTGGGATTGAAAGTCCTCCTCACCAGTTACTGTCAGAGATGGGAAGTAACAAAGTACAAATACTTTGTTACTGTACTCAAGTAGATTTTTCAGATATTTTCTTTTACTCTTTATTTTTTTGGCGACTTTTTACTTTTACTCCTTGCATTTTAACACGAATATCGGTACTTTCTACTCCTTACATTTTACAAAATTGGCTCGGTACGTTAGTTTTGTACTAAATGTTGTCTATCAGGTGTGATTGTGAGTGCATGTCAGAGAATAGCGCAGACACGCGCCTCACACTGCGAGCAGGCGCACACGGCACACGGAGAAAAAAGTGAGAGAAAAGAAAAAGAGACTAGCTGTTCGGAGGATAATCAGTTGAGATTGTGTGCATCTTTGAGAACTGTAAGTCATATAACTGATGTTGTCAGCCTGTTGTTGTATTGGTCTATAGTTCTGGCAAATTTAAAGTTAGCTTGTTTGTGTTCTTCCCTTGTTAGCTAGGTTGCACCTGTCAGTCAGGTTGCACCTGTTAGCTAGGCTGCACCTGGCTGTTGATTCAATATAATGTTGATTGTTGAACTTCCTTGCTCATTAAGATAATACAATTAATAATGGGTTTACTGTTATTATTATTATTATTAAACATTTTTAATCGCGATTAATCGCATAATTTCCCTGATTAATCGGGATTAATCGGAAAATGAAATAACAAATTCAAAAGTAGTGTATATAGTGCCTTTTTTTTTATGTTCTGCCATATGAACAAAAGTGCCGTAACATTTGTTCTGCAAAAACTTACCAGCATTTTGTTTATAAAGTAGCAGTTAAATAAAATATTTAGTGTACATCTCAACTTAAACAATGTATTTATCATGTCCAGAGATAAATTCCATCTGGTTGGAACGTAACCATCGTACATAAGCGACTCCTTCTTATGTACACGTTCATCTGTTGTTGCTCTAACTCTGCAGCACCTGTTGGACTGGGTTTAGAGCCCCACAACTTTTCTGCACTTCGCAAGGACACTGTCCAACGCGCTGTAAAGCAGAGACACAGAACGTGACAGAACGCTGGAGACCGTGCGCAAAGCAGGGGACATGATCAGAAGGCAGAAGGCTCGCAGCAGCGATCAGATTTTGTATCTATTCGTACTTTCTGGGCTAACTGCGGTGACTTTATTTGACATATTCAACTGCTGTGCAACTTCAATTAAGTGTCCCGCGCATGTCTCAGCATAATGTCTCTCCTCTGTTTTCATTTCACTCAGAGCACTTGAATAGAGCGCCCACTTTTTATCAGTATAATGCACTGTAACGCCGAGATAATTCTGGTAACCCAGTGAGTCCAGTAGTTCCCAGGGAGTCCAGTAGTCCCTAGGGTGCATGTTGTAGCGTGGTTGCTTTTGCAGTCCTCTCCTTTTTATACAACTTGTGTATTCTTGTGATGGTGCGTCATGAGGGAATCTCATACCTGCCGTTGTTGTTGCGATTCTCAGACCGATGTCCTCCACCACCCTAATGGGTGTTGTTGAATGATTTGCTGGTATCAACTGTCAAGGTGATATTTCAGACTGGAAGTAGCCTTCTCCGGTGATAAATAAATTCAACTTTGCAGTATTTACAAAGCCTGTGAGCATCAAACTTTTACAATAATAAAGAAATAATAAAAACTACATTAACGCGCGATAAAAAAAATGTCTGCGTTAATTAATTAATTAGTTAACGCAATAATAACGCGCTAACTTGCCCAGCCCTATTTACAATATTATTTATTTTATTACCACATACACACACACACAGCCATAGCAGAGCTCCTGACGCCCATGTTTATACTGATGCTTGATTGTAATGAAGCATCAACAGAGAGAAGTTGTCTTCGCTGTGTTTTAACAGATACACCTGGGCCGAAGTTGGAAACCAGAATCAGCTCTAAATCCAGTCCTAATCTAGCCCTCACTAACTTTAAAATAATTTCAAATCATGAAGGCCAAAAGAATAACAATAACTTAACCTTACCTTACCTACCTTACCATAACCTTCCTAACTAAGAAAAACAGGAGAAAACTAAACACATCTAAAGGTCCACCCATACAATTGGAAACTAAAATATACTTAAACAAAAGTCAACGTGTGGCAGGTTGGGAGGCAAGGAAACTGGAGAATGAAGAACGCCTGCTGGCTTCCCTCTGTCCCTCTTGACAGTTGCCATGTTGCTCCTTTAAATAGCTGTTGGTTCACAGCTGCAGCCAATCCCGGATCGGACTTAGCTGCCTCCACCAATCATCCTCCAGCAATGGCACAGCGCTATTTGCATAGGGAGAAAACAGGACACAAGTGCACATACAGCGAGACAAACAAATACGACCACAGTCGTAACACTGGAGTTACCAATACCAAATTTAATCTAATTGGATGGGAACATACACAGACTTCTCACAAAATCACACTTGAATTCATATCTTGCTTTTCAGTCAGAATCTTATTAACCTGGAGTCCCAGTCTCTGTCAATATAATTAGGCTATATGTTTTAGGCCTATTGGCAAACAGCCATTTAAAATGTAGGCAATGGCATATAAAGAGCCTTTTTTCCATGTCCACTGTAGTTTCTCAGCGTGCTCTCTAGTAACATGTGTCTGGTCCAGGGAGCTTTGTCATTCATAAGGCTACTTTTACTTTTATACTTTAAGTAAATTTCTAAGCCTGTACTTTGTTACTTTTATTTGAGTAAAGAAGGTAAATCAGTACTTCTACTTTTTACCAGAGTATTTCTTTAACACAATTATCTGTACTTCTACTTGAGTATGGGCAGTGAGTACTTTTGCCATCTCTGGTTAGTGTACAAGGTAAATAGATTGTTGGGATTGACTACCCTATTTATTTATTTTTTAAATTAAAATGTATTCCAATGTTTGCAGTCACATGTTCTTGAATTACTGCAGTGACCTGTTTAATGATACAACTAGTTTTTGCCGTCTAGTTTCTGACAAGCAAACCGTTATGACAGTTCAGTTCTGTTTTACATTAAGCTTTAATATATAAATGTTTAAAACCTTTGTCAATATGGACATGCTATATTCAATTCAATTCAATTTTATTTATAGTATCAATTCATAACAAGAGTTATCTCGAGACACTTTACAGATAGAGTAGGTCTAGACCACACTCCCGAATTTACAAGGACCCAACAGTTCTAGTAGTTTCCTAGTTATAGTTTGGCGAGGAAAATTCCCTTCCCAACGGCGTATAGCATGGATAGGAACGTTGCATTGGAGCCAGTCTAAAGGAATGCGTAACAAAGCTAAATTCTTCCTTCCAGAGCCAGCCATTACATTAATTTGTTTTGTGAGAAGGTGATCATTTGAATTAATGAAATATGTTTTATAGTCCTCAAAATGCTTTAGTATGTTTCCCAGTGTCACAGAAGTGGGTAAAATCAATTCCCACAGGTCTGAAAGTGTACACAGGTGTGTTTGAGAAGATGTAGAAGGTGTGGTGATTTGCATAGTGCGGCATAAAGCATGTCTTAGGTATTGTTATTAAAGTATGACTTATCATAGACAAAGGCCAAAACAAATTGTAGCCGTGTTTTAACTGATGTTGTCAATGTTATGTTTTAACCACATTGTTAACGAGCATATTTTCAAAAACTAGAAGAATTTAGATTTTAAATTAATTACATATATTCTTGTCTTGCAGTTCTACTGTTATAAGCTTTTCCATTTAGGTACAAATTTATGGGATAAAAACAGAGTGGTGGGCTAAATCTGACTTTAAAATGCAATGGGAACAGGGAAATCTAAAATTCAAATTCACCATCTTATAATTTAACTTATGTATATTTAACCACCAATCCCTGGTGTGTTATTCTTATTTTAAGGTTTAAAGATAGTTATTTGAGACAGAGAGTTGCAGCCCACATGCTATTCTACAGTCCCTGACCAAAGTCTTGTCGCTTATCTATTTTGTAGAAACACCTGCTATTAACCTGACTTTTAATTAATCAATTGGTGTAAGAAATAGCTCATATGAAAAGCTAAAACCCTCCCAAATGATGTTCAATGCACTGAAATAAATTAGTTTCACTAACAAAAGATTTATTATTTAAACAAGACAGAAAGGTCAAATTTTGGCAAGACAAAAGTTTTGTCGCCTATACATAAATTGAACAAATTTACTACAAATACTAAAATATGTCAGCAAATTAAATAGTGGTGCTGTGAGATTCAAATTTAATATCTTGTATGACTTCCATGAGCTTGAAGGACTGCATCCATGCGGTTTGGCAAGGATTCATACAATGTATTGATGAAGTCATCAGGAATAGCTAGGAAAGCAGTCTTGCATGCCTCCCAGAGTTCATCAATATTCTTTGGTTTGGTCTTCCATGCTTCTTCTTTCATCCTACCCCACATATGCTCAATGATGTTCATGTCTGGTGACTGGGCCGGCCAATCCTGGAGCATCTTGATCTTCTTCGCCTTGAGGAACTTTGAAGTGGAGATGGAAGTATGCGATGGAGCACCATCCTGCTGGAGAATTTGGCCTCTTTTATGGTTGGGAATATAAGAGGTAGCTAAGATTTCTTGGTATTTGAGACTATTGATGTTGCCTTCCACCCTGCAGATCTCTCGCACACCCCCATACTGGATGTTACGCCTGACCATGATTTTTCCGCCACCAAACTTCACTGTTTTCTGGGTGAATCTTGGATCCATGCAGGCTCCAGTAGGTCTCCTGCAATATTTGCGGCAACTGTGGTGTAATTCAACAGAAAGATTCATCTGAAAAATCCACTTTCTTCCACTTCTCCAGCGTCCATCCTTTTAGCAGGCTGTGGGCATTGGCAAATGCCACACAGTTTGTCAGTTGTCTTTTGTTTAGTGCTGGCTTCTGGGCAGTGATTCGACCATGGAGGCCAATTTGAGACAGAATCCGGAAACTGTTCTGGTTGACACAGGGGCTTCAGGGGACCAGGTCTGGTGGAGCTCTGCTGCAGTGGAAAATGGGCTGGCCTTGGATTTTCGAGCCAACTAACGGTCCTCTCGAGCAGTTGTCTTGCGGGGTCTGCCTGACCAGGGCTTGTCAAAAACATCTCCAGTGTCTTCAAATGTTTTTTTAATCCTCTGTACTTGACGCTGAGACTCATTGAAGGTGTCTGCCACATCAGCAGTGGATCTGGTCTTCAGCCTCTTGATAATCAAAACTTTAGTCTCTGGGTGAATCTTAGGCATGTTTGCAGATGTCTAGTTGCAGTTGATGTGAAGGTCTAGTGTACTGGGGTTGTTTTTATACACACCTGAGACCTAATTGATCCATTATTATTCACAGGTGAAGCTCATATGACAAGGCGACAACACTTATGTCTTTGCAAAAATTGACTCAATGGGCTTTACCAAGCTGTGAATATTAGAATACTTTTTGACAATTTCTTTTTGCACTGAAACATTATTACAAAAGATGTTGGGATTAAAATGAGCCATTTCTTGTAATTTAATCTTGATTAGAAATATATTTCAGCGGCACTTCAGGTCAATTTGTACACAAGCGACAAGAATTTTGTCAGGGACTGTAGTGGTGGCGGACATGCTGAGAAGCTTGTGGGAAACTTAAAGTG
The DNA here is from genome assembly GCF_008692095.1 of Etheostoma spectabile. Classification (NCBI taxonomy): domain Eukaryota; kingdom Metazoa; phylum Chordata; class Actinopteri; order Perciformes; family Percidae; genus Etheostoma; species Etheostoma spectabile. Next base: position 6,691,817 of record NC_045753.1, read on the forward strand.
AAACCTCTCTTGCTGTCTGAACTTCCTGTGACACTACACTTCACACAACATGAAACTTAAAACCTTAAAATGTTAGGATAATCCGATCATGATTGCCTTGGGGTTCCGTATCTGATCAGCTGCTGGCTTGACCTCTGTGTTGATTCTGAAAGCAGTTACAAGATCTGGGACAACAAAGCGACACCAAGCAGGGTTCCGTTCACAATGTTCTAAAGGTTTAATGAGACACATAAGGATATTTACATTTTCTAACAATAGCTCCATTCACTTGGATGACAAGAGAGTAGCTAGATAAGAAATTGCCTCCATAGAAAATGAGGATTGGTTCAACACAGAAAGCTTCAGAAATTAAAACAGTGTAACAATTTATGATACTTGTGGCAATTTTATATTTCCACTCTTACAATAAGAATGAGAAAAAAAATCTCTTATAGTGTTGCCAAACTTTTAATGCTCAGAGCATGGTACACAGGACAAAGATTGGTTTGTAATATGCACAACGATGGGACGCTGTTCTCTTACTCTATACCTTGGCTAGGTCCTCCCCATCTGGCCAGCATGGTGTCTTTCAATTTGTTTTGCATGCCTTTGTTCTCAAGACAAAGGGATTACCAGCCAGAGGTAAATACCGTCTGATGACATCCAGGTGGGAGACGCCTTGTTGTTGTCTGTTAGCATATGCAATCAGTTAAGTTTTAGATTAGATTAGATTAGATGATACTTTATTCATCCCACAGCGGGGAAATTCCTTTGTTACAGCAGCAATTATCTACAATGAAAGCAAAAACAAACAAACAAGTAAACACACAAGAAAAACAGGTAAACAATAGACAATGTGGAGAAAGGTAGACTGAAGCAAAGTAAAGTAAAGTAAGGTAAGGTAAAGTGAAGTGGCGTCACATGAGGTATTGTAAAGTAAAGTGCAGTTGCCATAGTACAAGAAAAACAACATTGCAGTGTTGTAAGTGACGCTAAAATTAAGTAAAATATTTAATTAAAGTGATAATGCAAAAGCAGGTAACCATAAGGTAACCGTAAAAGGATCTATGATAAAAGAATCAGCATAATCAATAGAAAGGAAGTTTAAACCTGATTACAAATGCATGGTCAAATGCATTTTCATTACATCATGATGAAAGACAATCTCCATCACAGTTAAAAATGTAACAAATATAAGCAACAAGGAAGAGGTGGAGTTACCTTGCCCGTAGGAAGCCCAGGGCCCCCGTCTGGAGCCAGGCCTAGATGGAGTTTGGAGTTTACCCTGGTGGACGAGAGGGTCACCTCCCTACGCCTGTGGGTTATAAGGGGGGGACTCTGACTCTGTTTTTCTGACTCTGTTTGTGCATATTCACCAAACAAAAAAGCTTGGAGTATTGGGCCTTTTTGGAGACCCTGAATGGAGTTCTGCATGGAGCTCCAGTAGGGGACTCTATAGTTCTGCTGGGAGACTTGCATGTGCAGGATAAAGGAAAAAAGACACCATGCACATGTTCACTGCGGCCTAAAAGACACTTTACTAATTTACTGTAAAAATATATATTTAAATTTAAAAAATGAAAATACTTGTGTGTACATTGTCCAATTGGCCCAAATTTTTGTTAAGATTCATAAGACTCTAACCCTGACAACATATACACGCCAATATTGGCTCAAAGTCATAGCCCCCCCTAGTGACAACAGGAAGTAGTCCTAAAAGTCAAGGCGCTATACTTTAAACAACTCCTCCTATAGATTTTCATCTGATTGACTTCAAAATTGGTCTGTAGTAGGGTTTAATGCCAGGAAACAGGATTCCCGGGAAATCTGATCAAGACTATTTCCTGATTCCAGGGAAAGGTTATGACAGGAAATGGGGAAATGAAATGAAATAAACGCAAGGAGTGCACATCTATTGTTATACGGTAACATTGATGCAGGTGACGTTGCTTTAATGTAGCTACGCTAATACAGCCTCACCAAATTCATTACCCAGCAGTAGTCTACATCCGTGGAGGCGGAGAGAGCGTTTTCTATTTGCGGCCAATTTGTCACGGAAATCCGAAACCGAGAGTACTTTTTTGATTGGTGATGGTTTGGTCCGCCCCCTATTATTAAGCCACATCCTCTTTCATAACTGGTGACCTTTTCAAGGTAGAGTCTTGTGTGAGGTATCACTGAACTCAGCAAAGAGTTTATTTTTGATTGGTGATGGTTGACCTGTCCCCTATGCTGTTGCCAAGCAAATGCATACTGTCACTTTGTCACTTTAATTTAAGTTGGGTTTCAAATATTGTAGATGGCTTACTTCCTTTGCTTACTTGCTTAGTGCCTTACTTGTTTAGTTGTGTAGTTCTTTTATTCAACAATATACTTTTTATTTTTTACATTTTCAAGAGAAATTTCACTTTTTACATGTAAAACATGATGGGCTTGTTAAATATATCATATTGTAAAAAATGATTTCACACACACAGACAGGCATAGATGCGCACCCATGTTCACTCAAAAAGGTATTAACAACACAACATCTGGGAGATCTAACTGGGTGGAAAAGGATGAGGTGGTTTAGGGTGGTTTAGGTTTATTTGTGTGTGTGTGTCTGTGTAACTGGCATAAGGGAGGCTTGGTTGGGTAGATTAGTTCTGTACAGTCTCCCTACACGCACGCACGCACGCACGCACACACACACACATACACACTGTAAAGCTCCATACTGTTTCCGTGGTGACAGTGCAGGATGTGCGGCTGCTTGTGTATGATAATGTTTATGCAATTATTTCTTCTTCCTGCCTGGCTGCTCACACACCATGGATGGTAGAGGCATGGTGGCCAAAGAGAGGGAAAGAAGCGCACAGATGGATTTTAGCTCTTTGACTATGGCAGAAGAAGGCTTACAGTCCTAAAGCCATTCCATTCCATACCATGCTAAGCTTAATGACAGAATCCAGCCTGCTTCATGTACTAACACACACACTCAATGTGTGGAATAGGGATCAACAAGAGAAACTTACTTTGTGTTGGGATTTGTGACGCATTGGCGAACAGGATTATTTCACATAATGTGTAATGGACTCATGTAACATTGTAATGTGAATTATGCTGTATTTTTTTAATTAAATTTAATTAAAACATTTGTTGGTAAAAATAAAATGTAAGAAATCTTTGCAAAAACAATAGGGTTCCACAGCCCTGTTGTGTGAACCGCATAGCTTTGCTACCGCGTTCCTACAGCCTTGAGCTTGGAATAAGGCGATTGAGCTGAATCACCACTCTCCTCACGACCAGTCTTCACTTTTCTATCACTACAGTTTTTCAGTTTGGTTCATCCAGTATGACATCCAGGGTTTCAGTTAAAGATAAAAGGTCTCCATATTTTTCAAATTTGTTTGGAGAACTTCTAAGTGAAAACCTCAGCTTCTCCAGCTTCACATTGTACAGAACCTTCTTCATTCATTAACCATAAGATGGGGGCAGGATGTTTTTCTAGGTGAAGAGAATTAGGCATCTGGCTAACACGGTACTAAAGGCCATAGCATGGCGAGACATAGCCAAAAGGCCCTCATCCATTGAGATACCAAAAATGGCAGAGAGGGGACTTGGAGCTGAAATTTGATAGACAGGTCTTTAAAGGACATAAATATGGCCCTGTCGTATAAATGGTTAAGTGACCTAATACCCCCTAAACAGGCAGCTACCTACAACAATACAGACATTGAAGAGTTTTCAGACACTGTCTCTTCCTACATCAGCAAATGTATTGCTGATACAAGATTGCTCCGTGGATTGTAGCCTCGGTACTTTGCTGTCTAGTTCTTTGTTTTTGTGCATTTATTATGCTTTCTGTGCCCTTACACCAATAACTTTTACAACCACTGGAAAACCTCTACAGGAACTCTGTTTTTCACAAAGCCAGCAAGTTTTACCAAAATCCTGGTTGGAGGCACCGCAGTTCTACATGCAATCTGCCACAGAAATTAATTACTGGTGAAATTAAGGAAGCGGGGACTATGCACCTTGTTTTCAGCCATTCACTTGGCAAAAGTTCGGTCTCTGACAAACAAGATAGATGAGCTGCTGCTTCTCAGGCAGGTCCATCAGCACTAGTGCCCCACAGGGGTGTGTCCTCTCCCAGCAGCTCTTCTCCCTCTACACTATTGACTGCACCTCAAAGAGCCCGTCTGTAAAACTCCTGAAGTTTGCAGATGACACCACCGTCGTTGGTTTGATCCAGGATCACAGACAGGAGGTGGAACAGCTAGTCCAATGGTGCTGTCAGAACCATCTGTAGTTAAACCCCAAGAAGACTGTGGAGATGACAGTGGACTTTAGGAGAAGACCCCCCTTGACATTAAGAACAACAGTGTCCACTGTAGATTCCTTTAGGTTTCTGGGTTTGGCCATCTCACAGGACCTAAAATGGTCTCCCAACATAGACTCTGTCCAAAAAAAGGCAAAGCAGAGGTTATATTTCCTGTGACAGCGAAGGAGGTTTAATCTGCCTAAGGAGCTGCTGACCACCCTCTATTCAGCCATCATTCAGTCTGTCATCTGCACCTCCATCACTCTTTGGTCATCATCACCAAACGAGACAGGACCACACTTCAACGGACAATTAGGGCTGCAGAGAGGATCATTGGAGCAGACCTTCCCTCAATCCAGGACCTGTACCAGTCCAGGGTCAGGAAAAGGACAGCAAATCTCTGCGGACCCCTCACATCCTGGTCACAAACTGTTCACACTCCTTCCTTCTGGTAGGCGATACGGGGCACTGTTTGCCAAAACCAGCCAACACAAAGACATTTTTTTCCCCAAGCAGTTACTCTGTTGAACGCTCAGAAATAGCCCCCCACCCCCTTCCGTAACACCGAACAAAGTCAATGAACACTGTTCTGCTCATCTACCTCATATGTATTTTCAATCTTACGATTACATAATTGTTATTCATATTCCATCATCACAATGAACTGCCTTGCACTATATTTATATCTTAAATATCTGACCGTACGGATATTCCATCATTTTTTTCCCTCTCGTCATTTGTTATTTTTATAATTTTGTAAATTTCTAATTTCTATTGTATTGTTATACTGTATACTTAGTATTTTATATTTTTCACTGTCCTTTCTGTTTTTATTCTTATATGTTAAGAGTTATGTTAAGTGTTGTACTTTGAGAGCAAAGATTAACCAGAGTTAAATTCCTTGTTTGCGCAAACCTGGCCAATAAAGCTGATTCTGATATAACCATCACAACCCAGGCTAACCAGAAGCAGAGTGGAGCCTTTGGCATGGTATCCAGACCATCATGGACAACAAACCCTCGCCTCAGACTTGTGTCAATCATCAACTCTCTGCTGAATAACCTCAACAGCTTCTTTGTCAGGTTTGCATCACACAACAGCATGCCCCCACAGAACCCATAAGGCCAATAAGGTCCCAGCAGCGCCTCTACTTCCTTTGCAAACTGAACAGAACAAGAGCCCCCCCCATCCAAAATATGCTCCTTCTATTGGGGCAGCATTGAGAGCATTCTGTCCAGCTGCATCACTGTGTGGTACGAGAGCTGCACTGCCTCCAACTGTAATTTAATTTAATTTTAATTTTTTTTTTTAATTTTTTAATCTGTTTATTGATCCCCTATGGGGAAATTACAATTTACACTCTGCGTCCACACTTGGTTAGTTTTACACACACAGTCCTGAACTACACACACACATGCTCAGGATCTATACATGCCCTAATGGAGAGATGTCAGAGTGAATGGGCTGCCAGCCGAACCAGCGCCCTGAGCGGGTGGGGGGCTACGGTGCCTTGCTCAAGAGCATCTGGCAGTGCCCAGGAGGTGAAGTGGCATCTCTCCAGCCACCAATCCACACTCCGTACTTTTTGGTCCATACGGGGACTTGAACCAGAGACCCTTCGGTTCCCAACCCAATTCCCTACGGACTGAGCTACTGCCCCCCCAAAGACCCTGCAGCTCATAATGAAGGCTTCTGGGCGAATCACTGGTGTCCCACTCCTCTCACTCCTGGATATCTACCAAACCCGACTCCTCAGCCACCCCTCACACAGCCTCTTTAGCCTCTTGCCATCTGGGAGAAGGTGCCAGAGCGTCCAAGCCTGTTTCAGCAGACTGGCAAACGACTTCATTCCTCAAGCTATCAAGGAGCTCAATACCCTCCCTTATTGCCCTCACTCCCCTCTGCCCCCAATATCTCTGGACTCTGAACCCCCCCCGTCAGGATCAGCACCAGCCACTTTATTAAGGAAGACACTCAGGAACTGTTCCTTTTATATTTCACCTTTTCAGTATATTTAGTTTGACTGTTTGATTTTGCCTTACATTTGCACTATTCATAATTCATTACTGTATTGCACATATTACTTATCTTTTTTAATTGTATACATTACCTATCTTTATTTTTATATAAAACCTATCTTTTTATATTTGTTTGTATATTACTTATCTTTTACTTATCTTGTTGTACGTGTCCGTATTGCACTGTGGCTCAGAGAGAAACATATTTTCATTTGCTCTGTATGTCTGGCACACATTGCAGAATTGACAATAACGTTGACCTGACTTTACTTGACTTTGGATGAATCATTACAATGTATATCCAATTAATAAATTAACTATTTGGAGAAAAACAGAAGTCCCCTCTTTTTTGCAGTAAAAATATACATGGATGATCTACTCCCGGGCCAGTGGGAATTTTTTTTTAATGTTGGACACTGCATAAAGAGCAGACTAATTCCTGCATTGGCAATAAATACCTTCATCCCTTTGTCTTTCACCCTCACACACCTGTACTTTCTGAAAATTTTACCACATTGTTCTGTCAATCCTCTTCTATTGTACAAGATCTGTGTTTTCATGTCACTCCAGCTCATTTTAGTGTGTAACGGGAGACATCAAGCTAAACAGCCTTGCTTTTCACCTGGGTCTTCTCAAGACTTTTCTTTACCATGACAGGGGCTAATCTGTGGCATTCTTTGTGTTTCCCTGCAGCAGGCAGAAGAGGTTGCACAGACGGAGGGCTCCCAGCAGCTCCACCTGCAGTCCAGCGACTCGTTGGAAAAGCAGCAGCCCAAGAGGTTACATGTCTCCAACATCCCTTTCCGTTTCCGAGACCCTGACCTCCGGCAAATGTTTGGGGTGAGATGACAACCGCACCACACTCAAATGCACACACACAAATGCAATGTACTAAGATACCATACACTATAGGGAAATCATATATATCCAGTTGGAAAGTCATTTCCAAGCTTGCTAAGAGTATCCAGATCTCCCCAAACCTGAAAATCAATGAGGTCCAAGCTTATTGCTACTGCTATTGAGACTATTGGATCATAAAACATTGTGTCTAAAAAATAGGTACTTGCATAAACCAGAAAAATTATTTTTGTGTTTGTGTATCTTTGTGCGAGACTTTGAACGTAAAGACTGGCTACCTCTGTGGGCCGCTTAATCAGCTTGTTAACCCTATGAGCCAGAGTTTGTTGTATAGGACAAAAAAACAGCATCTTAATCATTTTCTTACCATAATAAGCAGGTAAACACTAATATTTGCCATAAGCAGAGATTGACATTTGAGCCAGGGCGGGCAAAAGAACAAAATGTCACTGTAGCAGCTGAGACCTGTCCTGCCATTTAGGAACACAGCACTAGCACATGTGGACAATACAAACAAAAGCAGATTTTAAATTACATTGTAACAATTTACGTTACAATTCACCCTTATAAAATCCAATTGCAACACTTAAATTCATTTAACCTCTTTAGGGACACTTGAAAATACATGCTTTTCTCGCCTAAATGTTTTACCCAAAAAAAAGTGATACAGCTCCCCTATACTTTGGCCCTCTGGAATATGCCTGAGGTCATTGGGAAGTTAACACTCTAAATTTTTTGTTACGAGTGTCATTGTGATTCTAGGGCTTACTGACACTGTTACAGAGGTTAGAATAGAGAATTTCTATTTCCGTCCAAGTAAAGCATCTGTAAAATTATTTGAAAACACTACTGTAAGCATATCAGATGGGCAACGCACAAAACTAGTACCACAGCCACATGTCTCAACTTAATACATAAAAAATCCAGAAGAAAAACACACAGAAAATTGATATTTTATGAAGTTATGTCTACAGATATGTCGTATGTGTGCGTTTTTCTTATTTCCTTTTGAAAAGTGCAAAGAAAAAAGCCAAAAAAGTGCAAAATACAAAACTTCTCAAATACAAAAACATACACATACTTGGAATAACTGTAAAATAAAATGTATACAAATAAGTAATTATAAATTGATGAAATGGTGAAATTCAATAACTAAGGCCCTATTTTTGCTTTGACAAAGGGTTAACATTTTCTGGTCAAGTTTGGTATCAATCAATTTGTCTTCTTATTGGCTAGACAGGTAGGCCAGTCTCGTAGCATTTAGTTTTAACTGGAAGGAATAGATGTCAATCTTTCTCTCATTGGTCCTCCCTGAACTCTGCAAAATGATTGGCTTCTATTAGGGCCATCTTGGGTTACAGTAGTGGGCTTATATCATCTGTCAATTGAATGCTTAGACGTCAGAGAATCCGCCGGTGTGCTCAGTAACACTGTAGCAGCCCTGGGGGAGAAGAGAGAAGCGATCAAAACCCCACAAATGATAAACTGTTTAGCTTTCTTTCCTTTGAAACTTGGCCAGAAACTACAAGATTGTGAGGCAATGTTGGAAAAAAAGTTTGTTGGCCCTTTCTCTACCCTTTGGCACCGCTGTGAACAAAGACACACGAAAAAAAGTATGGATGCACCCTCCACTTTAGACACTAGCAGTGCAAAATCTTTCTTTTTATCATTATTTTCTTTAACTTATTAACATTTCTATAAATCATCATATGTGTTGATGTGTGGGCTTAATTGAATCACGAGACTTTAAGCTTTCAAATAGTGTGCTGCACTATTTAAAGATTTAATGCTTGCAATTTATGAAAACGTGTATGAGTGGAGAAAACAGCTCCCCTTCAGTGGAGAAAACGTCCCGTCACTGGGACGGTGTCTCTCTGTAGCCTAACAGTGAACAATTAGTGTTCGACCTACAGTCTGTTGAGATACCTCTCCAAACGCAGAAACGAAGCGCAATCACATCATAAATAAAGAAGAAAAAAGATTAATATTTTTTAGAAGTCCAAATCTACACAAAATGCGCAATCAATTAGTGAGCTCACAGCAAATGTATATACATGGCATTTAGAAAACCTTTATTGCAACATTGGCATGGCAAGATGTCCAGACTATTGCAACAGTAACTTTTGTTTTTGGCGTCCTGCATATGCTTTGACAATGGTCTAAGGTGAGAGCTACTTGTCACTTGTCGCATAGCCCAGAACCCTGAAAAAATATAAATAACATATAATATATTTAAAGCAGTCTCAAAAATAGTATCAATATCATTAAAAAAGTAACAATCCCCATCCCTAATTCAGAGACTGCCTGGGTAAAATGTTAACTGATGAAGATGTTTACCTAATTGCAGACATACACAAACACACACAGGTACATTACTGAGTATAGGGATACTAACAAAAATCTAGCACTAACATTTAACTATAAGTAAAATGGTTGCACTTTTTCCCCTCTGATGTCCTGACATTATTTAACCCGTTTGTGCCGGATGCTTCGCGACGACACATCTACCGCCGGTTACTGCGTTGTGCAACTCTGAACCTCCTGCCGGCTGCTGCGTGGCGCAGCATTTTGTATTCGTCGGTCTTTTCATGACGCGTGCAGCAGAGAACGCACTGTCATTGGTTCAAAATACACATGAGGCGGGTCTTGTTGGCTATTCAAAGCCATGTGACCACCAAAATGTACCGTAGTTTGCTGAAAATCACATCAATCAACCAGGCATACATGTGCGTTTGTTTATGAAGTTTTGAGAGACGAGCGAGAAAACGGTTCCGACAGAGGAAGTGGTAGATTATGATGAAGACATTCTCCCTCCCAAACTCCTCACTATCTTCCACCTCAATGTCACTGCCCTCGCTGTCAAAATCCTCCTCTGATTGCCTCGTAGCCGTTTTCTCGCTCGTCTCTCAAACATTCATAAACAAACGCACATGTATGTCTGGTTGATTCATCATCATCATCATCATCATCACTTTATTTATAAAGCGCTTTCACATCAGCAGTAGCTGAACAAAGTGCTGTACATGAAGGCAGCAAACACAGATAAAAATAACAATCACAATATCATAAAAATAATAAACTGGGGGTGAAGATCTACCCAATAACACTATATAAAAACAGATAAGATCAAGTCTCAGTTTGGGTTGAAAGCCAAAGTGTAGAAATGAGTTTTAAGAAGAGTTTTAAAAATCGGTATTGAGGAAGCCTGACGAATGGTCAAAGGTAAGGCATTCCATAACTTAGGAGCACAAACAGAAAAGGCCCTGTCCCCTCTAAGCTTCCGCTTGGATCCGGGGACGACCAGGAGCAACTGGTCAGCCGACCGGAGTGACCGGGAGGGAGTGTAGCGGTTGAGTAGCTGAATTAAATAAGACGGGGCAAGACCGTTTAAAGCTTTAAAAGTAATCAAGAGGATTTTAAAATGGACTCTAAAATGCACAGGCAGCCAGTGAAGTGAAGCCAGGACGGGAGTGATGTGTTCTCTCTTCCGGGTTCCAGTCAAAACCCGTGCAGCAGCGTTCTGGACTAGCTGCAGACGTGCGAGTAGGGATTTACTGAGTCCAAAATACAGGGAATTACAGTAATCCAGCCGTAAAGAAATGAAGGCATGGATTACGGTTTCTAACTGCTGCCTGGAAAGGAAAGGTTTCACCTTTACCAACTTCCTCAGATGAAAAAAACTTAATTGACTTGATTTTCAACAAACTACGGTACATTTTGGTGGTCACATGGCCAACAAGACCCGCCTCATGTGTATTTGAACCAATGACAGTGCGTTCTCTGCTGCACGTGTCATGAAAAGACTGACAAATACAAAATGCTGCGCCACGCAGCAGCCGGCAGGAGGTTCAGAGTTGCGCAACGCAGTTACCGTCGGTTGATGTGTCGTCGCGAAGCATCCGGCGCAAACGGGTTAAGCAGAAATTAAGGAACAATTTCAATGTCTGGGGCACTCAAAGCTCTGTAACTCCTCATTATTCTGACAGAGACCGAAAGAAAAGGTGTAAGCTGACTACCTGATAAGTTCTGAAATTATATCTCTGTTGTGTTTATGGAGCAGCTCCAATGTAAGCAGAGCCTTGATTGATCCAAACGCCATCCAGAAAACAAGCATTTTAAAAGTTGTTTGCTTGTCATTTTGCAGACAGACCTAATAATGTATAAATTCAGACTTTTTACAAGTCTGCATCATGGCCAACTTTTTATCGCTTATTATTTGAGAAGATGGAAGTGCCTTTTCATATCTGATCTCAGGTTTTAACGCATATCCACAACTCCAGGGACCTTATTTTAGAGAAAAATGTTTGTGCTTTAAGAGTAAATGCCATAAAAATATTTTTGTAAATCTTCGCAATCATTCTCCGTAAGAACCAAGCAGGCCTGCCTTGTTGCACACACCAAATATTTTCAAAACTTACCATTTTCTGCGAATAGCTGGCTAGCTCAAAGTTTGATGATGTTTCCCAAAACCAACAGTTTTTGCAGAGGGGCATTCGGCAGAAAATGTGGAGGCAATACATGTTCCAGCGATTATCCTGTATATGAACTGTCACTTCGTGATTGCTCCGGTGCCGCCGGAAAATTCCGCCAGATGTCCCTGTTCTCGACCGGATGTCCATTACTTTCCGCTTTCTTGCAACCACTCGACTCTGCGTTGTGTGTAGAATGACAAGTAGGAGACTTTATTTATTACGCCGCCATGGGCCCGTTTATTGTCTGAATAGGAACATAGTACTGGTCAGTCATAAAGTAGTTGACACTTGGGCATGTCTCTCATAATTGGCAATGATTTACAAAAAGCCACACAGAAGTTATAACATACAATAATATGAAAATATGTACACCTATTATTTATTTACTGGTCAGTCATACAGTTGGCTCAAAGTAGTTCACATGCAGCACACTACAAAAGAACATCATATTATTTTAGCACAGAGGCTAGCTAGAAAGTGCATCATGTACATAAGAGTTACCTTCTTGTAACTCGTATTAACATTTCCATAACTTACAGTTCTTTTTTTCTGTTTTATTTTGCTAATTCATTTCCTGTTTGCTTGTTCCCTGTCAGTTTGTTCATTGTTTCCTGTTTTATTTTGTAGTCTCTGTTTCTCTTGTATTACGTCTAGTTTTACTTCCGGCCTTGTGTGTTTTCCCGACTTTGTGATTGTCTGCCCTGCCCTGATTTGTTCCACCTGTTCATCAACTTTCATTGTCACCTGTCCCTCGTTCCATGTGTATTTAGTCTGTGCTTTCTTTGTCCGTTGTCCATTTGTTGTCACTTCCAGCATCTCTCCGTCCTTGTGGTTAGTTATGGATTATTCCTTAGTTAGTTATGGGTGGCAGTAGCTCAGTCCGTAGGGAGTTTGTTTGGGAACCGGAGAGTCTGTACAGACCAAAGTACGGTGTGTGGAATGGTGGCTGGAGAGATGCTACTTCACCTCTTGGGCACTGCCAGGTGCTCTTGAGCAAGGCACCATACCCCCCCCCCCCCCCCAACCAGTCAGGGCGCTGGTCCAGCACTGGCAGCCCACTCAGTCTGACGTCTCTCCATTTGTGCATGAATAGGACCTGAGCATGTGTGTGTATTTCAGGCCTGTGTGTAGTGATTACTTTTTAATTTTAAACAAACCTTCAAAAGCCTCCTCATCTCTACCCTTTGCATTTTGAATCCCAGCTTGCACAAACCCTGACAATGTTCATAAAATGAATATACGGACTGGATGGGATTAAAACAAATATGCGTACACCTTGCTGGCTTAGCAACTCACATTGAGCATTAAATATATACACATTGACATCAAATTGCAGCAATAGTGGCAAGTTGAACAGAATAGTACTTTATATAAACCCTGTTACACACCCAAGACACCATGGCAAATTCCTTGCAAGTGCAAATGTACTTTTTACAATTATTCTAATTCTAAATCACAAAACATTGTGAATGAGCCATTTTGAAGTTGAGGAGATTCTTCACATCAGATCAGTTTATAAAAACATTTTTTCCCATAGGACTTAGTTTTACCGACATCATTGTGCTTACACACCTTAGCACCTTACTATTACAGTCAGAAATGATAAACAAAACTTAAACCCAGACTGTAATATCAGCAACTACCATCCCTATCCCCAAGAAATCAGCGTCAAACAGCCTAGCAGACTACAGACCCATGGCCCTTACCCCTCTTATAATGAAGCGCTTTGAGAGAATGGTACTTAAACATGTACAAGCCAGTCTCCCTCACACTTTTTACAACCACCAATTTGCATACAGGCCTAAGAGATCTACAGATGACTCCTTATCCATTACTCTCCATGCTGCCCTGAGCCATCTCGAACAGAGAAACAGCTATGTCAGGATCCTCTTTGTGCATTATAACTCCCATTATCCCCAATGATTTTTTTCTGCAATCTTGATAATTCTCTGCAGAGCCTTTTTGTCTGCAGCAGAACACGCAGCAAACAAAACAGAGATGCAGTATGAAAGAATTCTCACAATGGTGGTTCTGTAAGGACACCAGCACCAGCAGCTTCGCATTCATGTTGTTTACCCTGTGTATCCTCCGGAAGTGAAGGTGCTGCTGTGCTTTTATGACTTTTACTTTTATTAACTGTTCGGGTGTTAGTTGACCACCATACCTTCATTCTCGAAATCCTGATAAACAATCTGCCAACCCTTGGCATTCCACTTTTCACTTTACACCTTTGACTTTTTACCAACATTTCCCACCAACTCTAGTTGTTTGCAGATGACACTGTGGTAGGACTTTAAATGGGCGGGGACCAATCTGGCTATAGACAGGAAGTGCATAATCTGTCTGAGTGTTGCTCTGCCGATAACCTCATCCTAAACACCACAAAAACATTCCCAAAAACATTCATCACATTCCCGGGCATCCATATCACAGACTGTTACTCATGGTCAACTAACACCTGAACAGTTGTCACAAAAGCACAACAGCGCCTTCACTTTCTGAGGATACACAGGCAAAACAACATGAATGCGAAGCTGCTGGTATCCTGGTACAGATCCACCATTGAGAGAATCCTTTCATACTGCATCTCTGGTTGGTTTGCTGCGGGTTCCACTTCAAACAAAAAGGCTCTGCAGAAAATTATCAAGATTGCAGAAATAATCATTGATTGCCGCCTCCCCTTCCTGTCAGATATTGCACTCAGCCGCACTCTCTCATGAGCCAAGAACATCATCAAGGACAATACTCATCTTGGCCAGCACATGTTTCAATTGTTACCCTCTGGCAGGTGTTATAGGTCTATACAATCCAGCATCAACAGATTAAAAAGTAGCTTCTTCCCAAATGCAAAAGTTTTTCTAAACAAATGTAGTTAGACAAACATTCATAGTCACATGCTGCACTTCGATACTTGCTCTTACCTGATCATTGCTTTTTTACTGTTTTTATTCTGTTTTATGTCCTGTAAAGATTACTTATTGCATTTATTGAATGCACCCAGTGGAGTAGCGCTAAACAAACATTTTATTGTTATTGAATTGGAGGGATTTTAATTGCTATTAGTCTGATTTAAAGGCTTGTTCTGTACAGAACACAGGTTGTGTGGCTGATATTGACATTTAGAAGTCAGAGAGGCTAAATCCGTTTAGATTACGCATCATCTACTGACTGTTGTTTCTTCATATCAGCAACAGATCGCATAAAGAGCATTTTGACAACTACTCTGTCATAATAAAAAACTACAAATACTGGAGACTGTACAACCTGATATATGGGTCTAATAACATTTAATAAATCGGAATTCTACCTTGTGAAGAGGATGTAAATGTGCTGTATTTATGATGTAAGTGTTTCTGTGACTTCCTATTCATAGTTTCTAAAACGTTATGGAATTCATCTGGCAGCAGAGACTTCAGTAGTGAAGCGAAACTTATGGGCACATTTCTTTCTCGGTTTTCTTTTGTTACTGAACAGTTTTTTTTTTCTTTTTGGAAAACTATAGGAACTACCAAGGCTTATTAGAAACATTTTAAATCTAATGCTGACTTCACCAGGGACTTCTCAAAATGCTTGTTTTTGTCACTTCAGCAGAGCTGTTTAGCAGTTTTGATCTATTGTGTTTGGTGGTTTTCTGCTAAATATAGATGTAAAAGGCTGCACATGCAGTATACACTCTCACACAAAACTTCTTCACTTTTCTCTCTGTTTATGGGCCAGCTTTCAGGATTAATGATTGTGGGCAGGGCAATGGCATTGCCGTCAGGATTCCATCTGGGCTCAGTCTTCGCCACAATGGGGTCCAGTGGCACTGTCCTCCATTCACCTAAAATGGGACTTGTGAGCAACTGGCTCAATCTCCCATTACGGTTCTGCAAGACTACCACCACAATGCAAACAAAGGCAATAGCTAGGGCATTACAGCAGATGGAATTCTGTCTCATTTCAGCAAAAGCTGTAATAGAAAAGCAATACAAGGGCATTAAACAAAGCCGTATAAAGTTCAATCAAAGTTTATGCAGCCACAAGCTAGAAGTCTATCTCTGTGAATTACACAATAACACACAGTGGTATGCCCTTAAATACCAATGGAAGTCCAGCTCACGACACAGAAAACAAAGCCTTTTTATATTGTTGTATACTACTGCAACAACGGAGGCACACAAGGCCGAATGGGTACGGCCTCAGATAGGAATACAACTGGGTTCATTACCCAAACTTATTTGAGTTTAGTTCATAATTAGAACAACACATTTGGAGGGAAATTACTAAGCAGGGGAAGAGAGTTTTTAACGGTAGAAAGATAATTGGCACTAACAACACCACGTAACTGATTCAATTCTCTCAGATGTGGCTGAAATCGGTAATCTAGGACTGCACCTCAAATAATTCCCTTGGATACCTACACACCTATGGTTATTTTTTATTTGTAGATACCTCAAGTAGTAGACAAGCAATCCAAGTCTGACCACATGTTAATGTATGTGGGGTTTGTTTTGTTCTTTCAAGAATTTCTTGTAATTATTTCTGATGCATGGAACCCAAAATGTCTGCCAGGGGTTCCAGCTGGCCTGTACTTGCAGAAGGACCCTGTTCACTATGCCCCACACAGAGTGAAACTTGACAAGCTGATTCACAGGACTGCTGCCATCCCCTGAGTCTCAGCTGTGTTTAATTAATAAGCAGGCACTTAGTGAGCCAGCCGCAAGAGGGTCTTTACTGTCACATTCCCAGAGGTAGGGGTCCTAAATGAGTCATTAGATACTCACCACACATACTTGTGCGTGTGGGTGTGTTTTTTGTGATGAGCACCGGGGTTGGGTTTTGTGCTAATGAAGTTTTAATGACACCTACTTGCCTAATCACCTGTTCTTGAGGCTTCCAGCAGCACAGGTAGCCCAGTGTTACCAGCAAGGGAATTCTTTTTTAATGTCTCAAGTCCATGGCTTCACTCTTATTTGCCAATTGTTCCATAAGGCTCCACTCTAACCCACTCTGCCTCTGAGGAGGCAAGGTGTAATTATAATCTAAAATCTGCCAATTTACTTTAACATATCAGTGTAGCAATTGAGCCATTTTAAGATGAGTGGGTAGTTAGAAAGCCTGAGTTTTGCCATTGTTGTGTCCTCTAATGGTGCCAGTTTGTTTCTTTGACTAAGACAATTGTTTAGAGCAGAACAGTGCTATAAGCTATTGGACTGTTCACCATTAAACCAAGGCACAGCACGTGATTGTCATCATTTAGAAACATCGTATTTTTGGTGTCATAACCACAGGAGTTTCATCAAACGATCTTTAAAGTTAAACAACATCCCTGAGGCATGTTCTACAAAGCAGGATTTTGAGTTAACAAGGTAACTTCAGGTTAAATCCCGGTTCCGTTTTACGATGGTTTTACTTCTTACCGGGGGTAGATCGTAATTCATGCTGCACACCTACAAAAACAACATAACTATAACGTTTTGCTTTTGAGTTGGTTCAACTCCCAATTTTAATTTCTCTTAACTACAAGTTGCAGTAACCCATAATAATACGTTAAGATAACCCTACTGATCTTAACTTCTCTCAAAGTTGCAGTAACTCATAACAATAATGTGTACCAACTTTAAAATCTTTCTTACTTGAACTCAACTTACAAGTTGCCGAAACTCATAATTTTGCTTTGTAACAATATTAAAATTATAGTGGTGTAATTAATTTTAGGGTAATTAGCATTCTACATAATACTGCTATTGCTATTGATTTGATATAGTTGCAAACATAACTTAAAAGGGCACAATCAACAGTTAAGGTAACAAATATAGCAATAAGGATAAATCCTGTGCATATCTAAATAATCATATATACAATGTCCAAATAAGCATTTTTATTTAACATGTTTCACATGTATCAAATGCTTTAAAACAAGCAGCTGAGAACAGCTGAGATCCATAACTGACCCAATCAGGCGAAACAATTTTTCTTAAGATTTACATGTTGCAAAAAATGCTATATGTATTAAATTACATATAAATTACATTACAAGTTAATAATTCAACTAATACACTGTAGAACAACAGAACAAAAGCCACGGGTGAGGTACTTTGGCCCTGTTTACATGTACATGGAAATGTATCTAAAAATATGCCTTTCTAAAAAGTGGAGAGAGTGGTTATTTTGGAAATCTTTGTTTGCACGTTTGCATGTAAACTGAGACAAAGCAGGTTTAGGCAGCCGAGGAAGTATTTTTTTCTGTTTTCGGGATTCTGAATGGCTAACGTGGGCTTGAGCTTCTCGTTACACTGCCACCTACAAGTTTGGCATACTCTTGACGGCATTGACGGCATATATACACGGGTACGGGTAACCAAACATCTTTCTGAAAACTGACAGCTGTGCATGATGATATTTTTGAAAATGGTGAAGTTAAAATGTCCATTTATTAAAATAGCCGGTCACATGTAAACTTAGCCTTATGCATAATTATGGGCACAAGCTTACACTTTGCAGTTCTGCATTTATTGTACTACTGTTATTTATTTGTTTGTGGACTTTGTTTTTATCGGCTGTCTTTTTTAATTATGTGTGGGGGTTATTTCAACTGACTGAGTGATCCGCACAAGTATTCCAATGCGCCTGTACGTTGTACATGAGCAAATGGAAAAAATAAAACTTGAAACTTAAATTTAAATTTAAAAAAAAACATGAACCGCCAAAAATTTCTAAATTAGCTTTCCAAAACAGACTAAAAATCATAAAGACACCACTGAAGTTTAAAGAAATTTGAATGCAACCTGAATATTAATTGTTGCCAGATGGTGTTGTGTTTGAAAACATCCAGCAAAGCTGACATGCTTTTGTGCTGTGTTCAGGTGTGCTCAGGAAATAAATATTTAATTAGCAAAAATTAAAAATGCATAGATGTCTATGGTAAAATGCCTATTAACAATTTAAGCACAAAAATACATTTAATCTATTTTTGAATTTGTGAAATGAAACACCGTTCCTTCCCGACTTTTACTCCTGAAAAAGCATTCCAAAGCATTTACATTTACACCACTGGTAACAATAGTATATGCAACATGTGCGTTTTGCTGGTGGACTTCCTTCATCTTCAGGGTGGGTGCTGTGACCTTGCCTTTGCTCTGCTGCCTGCTCCATGTTTATTTATTTATTGACATAAACTACTTGATTCAAGGTCTAGTTATAGGAAACCACAAGGCTGAGCATTACCATACTGCCTGGAAGGTTAGTGTTGCTTCACTTATGAGATCATCCCAGCTGCTCCAAAAGCAGAGGCTCAAACTGAGCTTTTACTGATCTGGATTTTTAATAGTGAGATTTATTTATACTGAAGCTGTTGCTACTTAACACTGAAAATAATTTATTTGAAATCCAATATACCTTAAAATGACTTCATCATTTTTCTAGTGTTACAACTGTGAACTAAGTTAGTAAATCTCTCCTTTAAGAAACAGAAAGGAAAAACAAACCAAATTTGAATTTTTATTCATAAATGAAATTAAAAAAATCAAACCACAATTTTCTTTTTCCTTTTTAAAACAAAGAACAAAATTGTATTAGAATTTAGTAGTGCTATCAACTGAACAATATTTTATTGCAATTAATTGCACATTTGTATCTATTCTAAATGTCCCTTGATTTCTTTTTGTCTCTTCTTTTGTCATTTGAATGCTCTTATCAACATGGAAAAGTGGATCGGCTGGCTTTGTGCAAATGTTTATTTTTATTTTTATTTGAAACAACATTGGCACATAGCCTACTGTAGTGTGGAATTTTACATGTAACATTCTCACTTGGACCAGTAATTCACTCTTGTAGCAAATAATCTCTCACACAATGTAACACTTTCCATCAATGAAAGGGTGAAAAAAATACTTTGACAAGGGGGGTGGGAATTGTCATCAGTTGTTTGCTTGGACTTCAAGTGGTATTTCACACTGGACAAGCTGCGATGATAGCTCAGTTCAACAAAACACACATATCACGTTTTTCTTGTCAATGGAACCATTTGGCAACTTTTAAAAAGTAAACTTTCCATTCAGAATCTTATTGGCATCCATTTCAGCGTCTCGCGCTCGCCATCCACTCAAAACATAATGTTACAACTCTTTGGCCAGCTCACAAGCCCAAACAAGTGTGTGCAGCGTAAGAAACACTTGTATAAACGTTTTACCAAAATAAAAGTGATACAGCTCCCATATACTTTAGCCCTCTGGGATGTGCCTGAGGTCATTGGGAAGCTAACACACAGCTAACATTTTTTGTTCCAAGTGTCAGTGTGATTTTAGTTACGCAGAGCTTCAGAGGTTAGAATGGAGCTTTTTTATTTCTGTACAAGTCAAGCAACTGTAAAAAGAATTTTGAAAACACTACTGTAAGCATATCAGATGGGCTACACACAATACTAGTACCCTAACTACTTGTCTCAACTTACTACATACAAAATTCTGAAGAAAAACACTCAGAAAATTGATTTTATATGAATTTATTTCTACAGATATGTCTGTGCGTTTTTTTAATTTCCTTTTTGAAAAGTGCAAAGAAAAAAGCCCAAAAATTACAAAATACAAAACTTCTTGAACAAAAAAACACACACATACTTGAAATAACTACATAAATAAATCTTTTTAGGAATCGGTAATTATAAATTGATGAAATGGTCAAATTCAATAACTAAGGCCCTATTTTTGCTTTGACACAGCTGCCGCCATCACAGGGTTAAAATTTTGTGTTTTGATATCAATCAATTTGTCTTCTTATTGGCTAAACAGGTAGGCCAGTCTCGTAACATCTAGTTTTAACTGAAACAAGTGGATGTCAGTCTTTCCCACGTTGGTCCTCCCTGAACTCTGCGACATGATTGGCTTTGATCAGGACTGTCTTGGGTTACAGTAGACGTAGTAGCATTGGAATTTGCTGACGTCAGAGAATTTGATGGTGTGCTCAGTAACACTGTAGCAGCCTCGGGAGAGAAGCAATCAAAACCCAGAAATGGTAAACTGTGTAGCTTCCTTTCCGTTGAAACTCGGCCAGAAACTACAAGATTGTGAGGCGACCAGCTCGTTTTGGATAAAATGGCTTGGATAATCTAATTCCTTGGATTGTTGGCAATGTAGAAAAAAAAGAGTTTTTGGCGCTCTTTCACCGCTGTGAATAAAGACACAAGGATAACTGTATGGATGCACACTCAACTTTAGTCACTAGCGGTGCAGTATCTTTTTGTATTTTTTATTTTCTTTAAATTCATAACAGGATTGTAACCGCTATAAATCATCTTATGCTTTGTGTGTGGGCTTAATCGAATCATGAGACGATCATGAGACTTTCAAATGGTGTACTGCATGAGCGTGTAAATGAAGATTTAATGCTTGCAATTTATGAAAACGTGTAATAGTGGAGAAAACGTTGTCGCTTCAGTGGAGAAAATATCTCGTCCACAGAACGGTGTCTGTAAAGCACTACAATTTAGATATAATAGAAATATAAACTAAAAGGACCAAAACAAAATCTAAAACCATACGTAATAAAATTAGTTACACAGTTCCTCAGTCTGACTAAAAGACTAGTTTCCGGGGGTAACATTGGAAACAGAAGATGAAAGTAAGGAGAAAGAGAGAATTAACAGGAAGAGAGATGACTTTGACCATAAAAGCCCACATTTGAAATCCGTAGATATTGTCAGCTGTTCCTGGCCCACTCTTTAAATTATTTTGGACAACTCAATTGTTAAAAGAAGTTGTAACGTCTACTTTGATTTAGGTAAACAAACTACACATAGACGTAGACTACACGTAGTTCCTTCTTCATTGCTGACTATTTGCCATCTTTCCTAACTCATGAACCGTTGGTTGTAGCCAGTTGTTGACAATGGAAATGTTTCAACATTTGCAGTACACCAAATCCAACGTCATGCCTCCATGCAGGAAATTAACTTGCTACGAAACAGAAACACCAACAATGTAAAGGAGCTCCACTAAAACTTACACTCCAGGGTGTGTCAGTACACCGTGACAGCACTGTTGGATGTGGTTTTGGGGACAGCACAGCACATTCTGACATACCCATCAGTGATGCTGTCTGTGGTCAAAGGTGTAACAGACTTTCCAATTAGAGATGACGAGGAAGCACTGATTTAAATCTGCTGCTATGTTGCACTTTAACCCTCTGAACCCAAGACACTCGCCCACGAGTAAAAAAGTACCTCTGATTCATAGTTTAATAACTTTTGAACCATACAAGCCATTTACTCACTTTCGGTTTCTTTTACATCCTGACGATTTAATGTTTACAGGTCCCTGTCTTTCTAGCCTCTACAGGGGATTTTCTATCCAGCCTGGAACTTCAGCCTCTTTGGGCTTTAAATCCATACTGTTATATCCAAGATTGATCCACTTTATATCCATAATTCATCGCGTTTTGGCTCATTTCTGTCGCTGGCTCGCTCCTCCATCTCTGCCCTGTCTGTCCTGTCTATTTTTCAGGAAGTACATGCCCATATATGGGAGATAAAGGCACCCCTCTTGTATGGAAGGCCAGAGGGGACAAAAATGCCTATATACTCTATGGAAGGCCAAATGGTGCACTATTTAGACACATATTTGCTTGTATAACATTGCTGTGTGTGTAATATCAATAAATATGACATTATTATGTTATTATTGGCATAAGTAAATGTCATGAGAGCAAAACGCCTTGACTTTTTTTGAATAAATGCATGTATTTTGTCAACTGTATAAGTTATAATGATTATTTCTTCACAGTGTGACTCCCAAGACATATGAGAAGTGTTTTAGAATGGAAAAGGGCTTAGGTTTTACTTATATGTCTGTGATATCAATACATATCTGGAAGATTCATTTATTTATTTATTTATCTTTAAGGCCCTACAACCATTTTTAATATGCAAGTGACCTCACTGCAACCCAAATATTCCAATAACCCAGTTTGTCCTAAAAAAAAAATGATGTTCATATCTTGACTGTAGACAACAGGGTTGATATTTTACAAGCTTTGTTATAAAATAAATCCAGACGGAAATTAAACTGTAAAAATGGCCTCAGGGCCCCCAGGGTTAATATCCCTTTTGTATTATTTTATAATATAGCACTTTTGGCCAAAAGTGAGTTCAAATGTTGCAAAGAAGTTTTTTTCATGCATTTAACATTTTATATTTGCTATGTCTTTTCTGTGTGCAGATTCCCCTCTTGAAAAGGAGTGGTGCATCCACCGCAAAGTTATGAACTGTATTTCACTCAATGACCAGACACTTTCCTTCTTTTATTTTGGCAGATTTGGCAGTTCAATTTAACAGATCCATTTGCCTGATTGCTTCAGCCATTAGTTTGAAGCATTAGGACAGCAGTTCCCAAACCTTTTAGGCAACACACCCCCTTCTACATCCTGACCGGGTTGATGCACCCTCAATCTTTTTTGATCTTCTCTTTTTATGGCCAAATTAAAGTAGGGGGCTTTTGACTTACATTGGCATGCTTTTTGTTCAGTTTGTGCGGTAGATAAGAGATACAGATACAGCTGTTAGCCAGAACCTCACTGCACACCACACACTGTGGCTTTGGGCAATGTGCGTCGCCAGTCCAAGTTAAGCCCAGACCCAAATAAGTTTGATCATATTACCTTCTTTTTCTTCCAGTCTGATGCCCACTCTCATTGCCTCTTTTCCCTACTTGCCTGGATGAAGAGTATAAGTCCTCTCGATTTGCCTGTGCTCTCCAATCGTCCTTTTCCGTTTCCCCTCATGTCATTTTTCTCTGCTCAGTTTCTTTTTCCGGTCCTGGTCCTTCCGGATGTCCCATCCGGCAGTTTCCCTGATTTTAGCAAGTTGTGCATGTCTGCATAAAACTATTTCAGCTTGTAGGCTAGCTAGTAGGCTGGCAGGAGCTGAAGTACATTTTGGGTACATTTATTAAAATGTATCCCAAGAGTTTTTAATTTAAAATTTACAAAACATAGTTTTCAATTTTAGTTTTTTTTTTTCATGAAAAATCCCATGTTCATTATTTATTTATGGGGCCACCAGAGGAGCTTGGGGATATTTTCTAAGACCTTCTAAAATGATTTAGAAAATAGGCATAACCCTGCCCAACAATTTACTGATGCCTTATGTACTTTGCACTTGGCAAAGACATACAGATAACCATTGTTTTTTTTGTTTTGTTTTAAAACCATGACATAGATGAGTTAACCTCTGCCTTCTGATCCTACACCCACTGTCATGGTGGCCGTTTCAGTAGATTTACTCACTAACATTGTTGCGGAAACACAATAAGCATGGAAACTAAATGCACACTTCCTGCATCACTGCATTACTTCAAATACTAAGGTTCTCCTCTATTAAACTAGTGTTCACATGAAATATAACAATAAAACATTGAGTCTATTCAACAAAGCATGCTGGGTAGGTACCAGAAATCACATTCGCTCTTGAATCTTTCCTAGTGTGAGTTCTAGAGGCATAGATGGAGTTTGACATTCATGCAAAAAAAATCCTTTGTAGCAGTTGAGACCTGGGGCCTGTTGCACAAAACCAGGATCCGGCATAAACGTGTTTAACAGTTATTCTGTTGCCTTCTGAATGTATTTGTGTGAATTTTTATTAACACGCATTACTTGTCACTATTGTTATATCGAGTTTGATTTAAACCCTACTACAGCAGTTGTTTAGATAGTAAGACATTTTTGCACTGGCACCCAGATGCGGAGTGGCAATCAGGAGAGTCTGGACTTTTCCCAGTGGGACGGTGGTGTTTTGAGGCTGCCTGGTGTGTGGCCGCTGCCCATGGCTGCTGCCTGGTGTGCGGCTGCTGCCTAGGGGCCGCTGCCTGCCCGCAGACCTGTGCATTGCACCAGTGTCCACTCTCTCTGTAAAAGTAGAGATGAGCAGCGCAACGTCCGTGGTCTGTGCAGCTTCAGGTTTATAAAGGACGCTCCAGAGATTAAGTGGGACAATGCAGCGATATTCCCAGATGATTTCTAATGGCAGACTAGTCAGACCAATACAATGGGGCCTCGAAGGTTTGGGCAACCCAGGTAAAAAGTTGTATTAATGTGCATAAAGAAGCCAAGAAAAGATGGAAAAATCTCCAAATGGCATCAAATGACAGATTAGGCATCTGTATAATATGTCACAAAAAGTTAGATTTTATTTCCATCATTTACACTTTCAAAATAACAGAAAACAAAAAAAAAAGTGTCTGCAAAAGTTTGGGCACCCTGCAGAATTTATAGCATCCACCGCCCCCTTTGGAAAGCTGAGACCTGACAGCGTCATAGATTGTTCTCAGTCATCGTATGGAAAGACCAGGTGGTGTCAATCTTAAGGTTTTAATGCCCAGACTTATCTGACCTTGCCCCAACAATCAGCACCATGGGTTCTTCTAAGCAGTTGTCTAGAAAACTGAAACTGAAAATAGTTGACGCTCACAAAGCATGAGAAGGCTATAAGAAGATAGCAAAGCATTTTCAGATGTCAATATCCTCTGTTCGAAATGTAATCAAGAAATGGCAGTAATCAAGAACATTGGAAGTTAAAGCAAGATTTGGAAGACCAAGAAAAATATCAGACAGAACAGCTCGCTGGATTGTGAGAAAAGCAAGTCAAAACCCCCTTTTGACTGGACAATCCATCCAGAAAGACCTGGCAGACACTGGAGTTGTAGTCCACTATAATGAGATACTTGTATATAATGTATAAAAATATGGTCTTTGTGAAAGAGTCATCAGAAGAAAACCTCTTCTACGTCCTCACCACAAAAAAATCAGCATTTGAAGTTTGCAAATTAACATATAGACAAGCCAGATGCATTGTGGAAACAAGTTCTGTGGAACGATGAGGTTAAAATAGAACATTTTGGCTGGAATGACCAAAGGTATGTTTAGAGAAGAAAGGGCACAGAATTTAATGAAAAGAACCTCTGTCCAACTGTTAAGCATGGGGGTGGATCAATCATGCATTGGGGTTGTATTGCAGCCAGCGGCACAGGGAACATTTCACATGTAGAAGGAAAAATGGATTTAATAAAATTTTAGCAAATTTTGGATGCTAACTTGATGCCGTCTGTGAAAAAGCTGAAGTTAAAGAGAGGATGGCTTCTACAAATGGATAATTATCTTAAACACACTTCAAAATCCACAGTGGATTACATCAAGAGGCATAAACTGAAGGTTTTGCCATGGCCTTCACAATCTCCTGACCTCAACATAATGTAAAATCTATGGATAGACCTTAAAAGAGCAGTGCATGACAGACAGCCCAGAAATCTCAAAGAACTGGAAGACTTTTGGAATGAAGAATGGGCGAAGATACTTCAACCAAGAATTGAAAGACGCTTGGCTGGCTACAAGAAGCGTTTCCAAGCTGTGAAAGTGGCCAAAGGGGGCAGTACAAGGTATTAACTCTGCAGGGTGCCCAAACTTTTGCAGATGCCATTTTTTTGTTTTCTGTTATTTTGAAAGTGTAAATGATGGAAATAAAATCTAACTTTTTGTGACATATTATACCAATGTCTAATATGTCATTTGATGCCTTTTTGGAGATTTTTCCATCTTTTCTTGGCTTCTTTATGCACGTTAATACAACTTTTTACCTGGCGTGCCCAAACTTTCGAGCCCCACTGTACCTGACAGAGAATGGGTCAGATTAAGAATGTAATCACAAAATATCACAATGACAATGTGGAGTAATCCAACATCATGGCAGTGCGCTACCCACCTGGCCCATTAGGAAAGCTAATCAACACATATCTGTGTTTATCAACCACCACCATGTGTGCTCGCAGAGAGAGAGAGAGAGAGGGAGAGAGAGAGAGAGAGAGAGAGTTGTCTTGTGTTGGATCGTTTAACGAATTTAACATTTCAGCAGAGGTGTTCAGGTTTAGTGGCTTGACGGTTAACGGTAAAGTAGGGGATTTTATTCGCAGGGGTATTTTGGCAACTTAATTAACCCGACCCAGGGTGGGTCTGATGAAAACTGATGTATATTACAGTTGGTTGGTTCTCCTAACGTTTAAGGAACATTATAACCCGGAGGGAATGTTCCTTAAACGTTAGCTTGAACCATACCAAAAACTAACCTTTAGAGAACCATAAACTAACGTTTGCTAACGTATATGAATATGGTAGGTGCCAGCTATGTTAACAGTAACACATTAACAGTTATTCAACTATATAATAGCACACAGAACAACTACCAGGGCGTGGAAAAGTAAATACCGTTGAAAAGCCTCTCAGTCCCTGCAGCACGTTGTTCAAACACCCATCTCTGTGAACCTGCGCTCCAGCTCGGGCCATCTTGCTTTCAGCGATTAGCTAGCTTCCTTTGTTTTCTTTATTTCAGTAAGAGTAACCTTTTCGCCAGTCCTTCACAAGTTTCCGACTTACTCCAAACTTTCTTTCTGAGGAAAGAGCTTAATGTTAAACCACAAACCCTTTCAGTACAACCACAACATCATTAAACTGTAAAGTATTTCACTTACTTTTTTGTGAGATTGCAAAGTTGTGCAGCGTGGTCTCGTCCTAGCTTTGTCTTCATCACCGAACACTTGAATCGGTCACCTCAGCGCAGATGTTTTCCCCCTAAAGGCGTAGGGGTGTGACAATTTGGTTTGTAAACAGAGCCACTTAGTGAAATGAAAGAAGTGAATTTTTGTAGTTGTGAAAATTGTAAAATAAAACAAAAATTGTAAAAAAAACATGATAACTACGTTATCAGTATTACAAACTACTTACATGAAGCTGTATTGTGACACTTTAGATGTGTTAGGGAGACTTATTGGCTGCATAGACTGTATCCATGCTGTGCTAACGTTAGATTGCCTTTGAACAATGAGTCAAACTAACTTTAGTCACACAAGGAGATATGTCATTGTAATTCAAAAAACACATGGGTATTATGATACACACAACCATTTCTGTCATATACCGGTAGGTCAATAATAGAAAATACTGTAGATCAGTGCTTCCCAACCTTTCTGGTCTGATGTTTCCCCACTGCCTTGTCAGATGAACTTGCAAACCCCTATATCAGTTCCCAATGTTTAACACTATTCATTATATTAAAGTGGATATTCTTACGTTTTCATGCAATTAGCTTCAGCTGATATATGGTATTGTTTTAATTCAAACAGAATTTCAATTATTATTTTGGTTAGTTGAGCTGCTCCGCAGTTTTTCCAAGTAACAGCTGGCCAAGGTTATTGTAGTTTTGCATTTTCATTAGTTTTATTTTTTTATTTAATTTTCAATTTCAATTTTATTTATAGTATCAATTCATAACAAGAGTTATCTCGAGACACTTTACAGATAGAGTAGGTCTAGACCACACTCCAGATTTTCAATTTGACTTTTTGTTTTCAAATTCAGGTTAATTTAGTTTTTAAAGCAGATTTGCTTGTTTAGTTTGCATATATAAACTAAATAGCCAACAGACTAAAGTAGACATACATGGCCCTGTACGCAGACATCCATGCCCTGTACCGGGGTTAGCTTCTGTTTCGGGGGAGGGGGTCTTGGCGTTCTCCTTTACCTTGTTAAGGTAAGATAGGTTAGCCTCCTTCTGCGCGCTTCTCAAATGTACTTTCAAATTCGTGGGATCTTTCCCTTTCATAAATTGTCCACATATTTTACCACCTTCCACTGCAAGGCACTTGTTTTTTTCTGACACATCATAATCAAATAGGACTCTGACACTTTCTTCCGACTTTCGGAACTGCCATGGTGAGGGGTCACGGAGTGGACTATGTTGTGTTCAAATTTACACGGAATGTCAAATTTCTGGGTTCCCTGTCAGAAAATATTTTTCTATGGTATAGACTGTAAAAAAACAGGTCTATGGTCGGAAATGTCAACTCTGAAAGTTATTTATTTGCTCTGTGAAAGACACAGGTCTGTGACCAAGATGAAAACTAAGATTTACTTGAGTATTTTATTTCATTTTAGTTTTGCAAGCATACTTTAGAGTTTTAGTAGTTTTTTTTCTAATGCCTCCTTTTTATTTTTATTACAGTTAACGACAATGTTTTTTTCCCACCTAGTTTTTTGTTAAGTATTATAACCTTCCCCCTGGCAACCCTTGGGGAATCACTACAGGTAATGTGTCACGTAGATTTATGTTTCCCGCTAATAGTATTATAATTGGAGACAAACAGCTAATCAGAATTTGTGTCAGAGTTGAGCGTGGAGAGTGCAAAATTCAGGAGAAGGGATACATAACCAGAGCGCAGCAGCTTCAGCCTGCGCACAGAGCAAAGGTTTTTGAGAGGGTAAATGAGTATTATTGCATGTTAATAAGGATAATAGCCAACATGCAAATACATTTATTAAGCACTAACAAGATTTTTGTTTGCGTAAACAAAATAATTTTTTTGCTTGTCTATAATTTATTTTCAAAATGTAATGTATGTGCTTGCAAAATATGTCTTTGTGCTCAAAATATAGAATTGTTCACTCAGGAATGAGGCACAAATGTTACAGCATACTACAAGATGATGAGAATCATTAAGATCAGCGGTGCGTGCTGTGTGGGAATTCACCAACGTAATGTTTATTAACACTGCATAGATCCCCTACATATACACTACATATACACACACACACACACACACACACACACATTATTTTATTACCACGACAGAGCAAACACAGCATTGAACAGCATTAAGAGCAAATGGATATTTTAATAATCTTCTTGTCGGGTGAAGAGGGGTTTGTTAATTGGGAGCCTTAACTGCTTGACCTTTTTAGTGTTTTTTATTTTAGAGTATGAAAGAATGTTGCAGGTCATCATGTTATAATTATTTCCTTCCCCTTTTTCTCTCTTCATCCCCTGCCCTCTTTGTCCCTCCCTGTCTTTCACAGCAATTTGGCAAGATTTTAGACGTGGAGATTATTTTTAATGAGCGAGGCTCCAAGGTAAGTTCACTCTAACCACACATTCATGCACACTCTCTCACATACATTATTTTCCAGCTGACTGTGTTTGTCCCCTGCCCTCATCTTGCAGTTCTCCACTCCTCTCACTGTCTTCACAGCTCTCTTTCCTTCTGTCTAAAAGTAATTACGAACCTGAATCAATGACACTTGCCTGCAGGCAGCTTTTACACCTTAGCAGTCTGCAAAGCATTGTGACATTCAATGAATTGCGGCCAAGATGAAGTAATACATTATACACGGATATACTCTCGGTACACACTTTTGCTGTTGATATGAATTTTGAAACTCAAATATAATTCCAATAGTAAATACATCAATACTAATTGAATGCTGAAATTACTATTCAATAGTGATTTTTTTTTTTATGTGTTGGCTAACATTAACAATCTCATAGGATCTTAGGGAGACATTAGTTAGAGACAGCTGTTAAGAGGGAGGGACAGGCGGGGAAAGGATGGGAAATAATGTTTTTACATTTAAAAAAAAATTGACACCGAGTCAAAACATGTCGCCCAGAAAGAATTGTATTAAGGACATCTGTGTTATGATCACAGACTGTATAAAAGATGTTGGCGGACATGTCTTCCTGGACCAAAAAGTACCTAAATCTGCATTCTTTCAAGTGCAAGTAAAAGAAAGTAAAGTGAAAACTATAAAGCAGGGTAAGGTTTAGTGCAGGGCTACCTTGTGATTTACAGGCTGCTGTGGTAGCAAGTAGAATTAGAGCATAGGCAATGCTAAACATGGCAATGTGAACATTGAGATAGAGATAGTGAACTGGATTTTGGGTTTCTGTTTTCAACTTAAACGTTGACAATTCCACAGTGTTTTACTTCATCAAAGTTAGTTGTGACATTTTGGTTGACTAAAAATGTCTTGCTAGCTAGCCAGCGCAAGCCAGGAAGATCTGGTAAGAACAACAATGAAGAAGTCAATTCTGTCCTACAGTTAACATTCCCAAACATGCAATGAGCATAAAACATAAACCTTTTTGTAACAAGTGTAAGATGAGCCTCATTACCCTCACAATATTACTGCTGCTTCTATGCTTCTGTAAATTTGACAGCAGCAATCAATCCAAACTTGCCAATGCCATCTCTCCCTTTTTAGTAAGTGGTTTATAGATTAGGTTGAATAGTTGAATGAAAACCACCTCCTCCATATGTGGCCATGATGTTGGGGCAACATATTTTGTTTTGTTGATGACCTTCCTGCTGCTAATGTCTGGTTAGAGCAGGAAGCTAAAGTTTGGGAGGCGTCACCGTAAATAGAATGGTTGTATGCTCCGTTTTTGGAGTCTTTAGAAATCAACCTATAGCTAATGTTGTTTAGGCATGAGGTTATGTTGGATTGCGCACATTCACACCAACCTATAAAAAGAATACAATTTAGAGAATATATTCTCGCAGTAATCATCCTTAAAGGTGCTCTAAGCAAAGCCACGCGTGTTTTAGGCTACAACTTTACATTGTAAATTGCAAGCTTGTCTTGTTTTGTTAGAAAATACTTCAAACGTCAACAAGAAGTCACATCACCAGTGTTGCCAAGTCGTGGGTCGCTGTTTTTTTGGTCTTGTTTCTAAAATGTAGTTGGTTATTTGGGCTTGTTCCCAGCTCCATAATAAGTTGTCAAGCAGTTTTAAATTTAAACATAGGAGTTTGTCTTGCCTGTTCCCTCTGTCCCTCCCCTATCTTAAAAGAGACGGCAGATTTTTTCCCGGCCACTTCCTGCTTCTAATTGGCTCTCACCCAGATGGCAACAAGTACTAGTCAGTCAGAGGCAGAGCAGGGCAATCTGTTTTTTTCTGGTTAGGAAAACGGTAGTGTGTCACGTTTAAATGAAAATATGCGTGAGTGGTGACTGGACTGTAGGAGAGTTTTTGGAGGAATAAATGCCAGGGATAAAGTGGGCAAAATACAGGAAGAAAAATAACAAAGACCGGGAGAAATAGAAACAAGTAAAATAATGGATTAAACCCGTCGTGGGGAATGACTCAAAAGCACTGTATTTAGTGTCTATATTTGATATCCCATCAGTTTTCTAAAGTTAAATAATGTTAAAAGGTGGTTTAACTCCCTCTTGTGGTCATTGTCCTAAAGCTCAAGGGGAAGAAAAATAAATAAACTCCACCGTGTGTTTTGCAAAACTGCATCTGTCCACATGAATATAAATTGACAATGTGTACACACAGTTTACAATCCATCCCCATAGATTGTATAACCATGCACACGGATAGTAAAACCGTGCACACGGTTTATTTATTTTTCTTTTCCCGGATCCTAGGGGGGCTCCTTAGAAAAAGTTGCTTGTTTTCACAGGCCTAGTTGCTTATTTGTCTCGCGAGATCTGGCAACACTGAATGTCAACTAACATTGCTTAGAGCACCTTAAAGAGAGAATATAGAAAGACACCCACACTGACCAACCGTACCATTTCTTTGGCATTTTTACACACAGTGTTGGTTCTTGTCAGAACTACAAAACAATAATAAAAAGAAAGATGCAGACCCTGTATCAGCACGTTTCTGAAAAGTGTCAAAATGGAAAAATACCCCACAGAGTACAAGTTATACCTGCAATGTTAGACTAATTATGGTGACGTTATTTTGACTTGATGACATACTAATGCTGGATAACAGAAAGTAACAAGAAATTATTGTAATTTCTATGTAGTGATTACTGGTTATTAAAGTGCAAAATGTATTAGCAAATGTGTATTTGGGGTTTTAAGGTTCTTAGGATACCCAGCATGATCATTGAAAGGTAACACAGAGAATGACTTATAGTTTTGACCAACCACTGTTTCCTTAGGTAAGACTCTTTCACCTTTAACAGCTCTTGTTTATATTTAGGGCATTAGTTGCGTCCCATTCCCTGGAAGAGGATAAAGAAAAGAAAGCAGACAATTTGCAATATGAGTGTAGAGCAGTGAACATATCTAAATGCGGTAACTAAATGTCAGAAGGATTAATTTTGCATCTACTTCACACTTTTAAATATATTTTGATCCACTCCCCCTCTCAAGGGCAGACCTATGTGTTATTTATGCCAGGGAATCCTGTATATGCATAAGAGATCACGTCGGCAGGTGCTTTCGCACATATTATCTGGCGAAGCAATCACAGGGCAACGACTGGCCCAGGATACATAAGCTAAAAGGGCTGGCTGCTTGTTCATAAAGCCAGGCATTTCACATGGAGTTCATTCTCTGCCTTCTCACCAGAGATGGCAAACCTTCTGTAAAAAAATACTCTGGTAAAAGTAGAAGTACTGATTTAACTCCTTTACTCAAGTAAAAGTAACAAAGTACAGGCTTGGAAACTTAAAGTATAAAAGTAAAAGTAACCTTGCAAATGACAACCATTATTTGTGAAAAGCTACCTGGACCACACACATGTAATTGGAGTGCAAGCTGAGAAACTTCCGTGGACATGAAAAGGTCTTTATGTTGGCTACATTATGGATGTCTGCCAATAGACCTAAAACATCCCATACATGATTATTGTGACGGAGACTGGGACTTCAGGTTAATATGATTCTAACTGAGTAGCAAGATATGAATTCATTTGTGATTCTGTGAGAATTCACAGATCCAGTTTCTCTTTTTTAATCTTTCTCTTAACATTTAAATTAATCTACATGTGTGTGTGTGCTCAAATATGGCTTTTGGAAAATAAATAAAGGATAAAATATGAATTACTAAACAGACACTAATTAAGAAGTTCCCCAAGTCATTTTTGATGCCTACTATCTCAAACATCTCTGTCAGATAAGGCCGAGGATGATTGGGAATGTCTTGCTGCTTGTCCGCCAAATCTCTCTAGGATCTCTGTTTTTTTCTAGACTGAATATGGTATTGATTATGCAAACAATAAAAATAAACAGGTGAAGAACACAAACAACAAAACAACAAACAACAAAATAATTAGCTAACTTACTTTAAATGTGCAAGAACTATAGACCACAACAGGCTTAAATGAACTGACAACATAAGTAATACGACTTACAGTTCTTAAAAACACACACACACAATCTCAACTGACTATCCTCTGACGGGACACCTAGTCTCTTTACCTTTTCTCTCACTTTTTTCTCTGTGTGGCACGCGCACCTACTCGCGGCGTGTGATGCGTGTCCACGCTATTCTCCGACATGACGATCTCTGTTACAAAACTAAAGTAACGAGCCAATTTTTTTAAATGTAAGTCTCCAGAAAAAATAGTAAAGTAAAAATGTCAAAAAAATCTACTTAAGTACAGTAATGAAGTATTTGTACTTCCCATCTCTGCTTGTCACCATAACCATAAAGCCAGCAGTATGAGAGCAGGGACCCACTGTCTATATAAGTCAAAGGGAAGTTAGGGTGAGACTGGTGCTGTGTCTCAATTTGCTAACAATGTATAGTACTTACACTTGATATTTTGAGTGCATAGTGTGTTTGAAAAGTATTGCAAAATGCAGTGCGGGTGAGGAAGCTGCGGCCATTGCAATTGAAATGGTGAACATCTCACTATAACAATGTGAGTTGTACTTCTATTTTTTTCAATAAGTCCCACTATGCTGTAGTCGGATAGTGTGAAAAACAAACAGGTAAATATTCTTGGCAGACGACAATAGGTGGCAGTAATGCTTCGCCTGGTGGCAATATACCATTAAAATGAAGAAGAAGAGTAATTTCTGGTCAGTGCATAACAGCCGTGCATGAGTTGAGACAACAATACCCTGTCGAAATGAAAGCACTACACAAGTGGCTACATTGTATTCACAGTGTAGTATATGTAAGTGTTCTCACAGAAGTACTTGAATTGACATACGCTGTAGGTGAGAACATTTAGACTAGGTAATGTAAATAATGAAATTGACAACGCATTACACCAGAACACTGGTAAGTAGTTCTTCAAAGTGTTCCAAGGGGCCGCAGGGGGTTTGGATCAAGGAGCCTCTGTGCAAAAAATCTCATAGTAATTTCAATCACCAGGAGCAATTACACCAAAGGCTCAACAAGGGTTGAACCAGGGGTGACTCTGTGTTTGCTCCGGAGGAAGTTATGTTTTGTTTTCTGTGTCAGCTTCTTGGGCAGTATGCTGCCAGTGCACACTGTAGTGAAGTTGTGGCTTACAGTGCCACAGACTAATTAGGGGTCCAAGCCTGAGTCTGAAAGAACAGCAGAGCTGTGGAACCCTATTGTTTTCCTAAGGATTTTCTTTTATTAGGGGTCCAAGCCTGAGGTGGCTGGGAACTGTGGTAGCAAAGGTCCGTGGTTTGCACAGCAGGCGCAACAATTGACCCACTCCCACTACTAGAAGTTTTTTGCAATATCACAAAATGTGCAAAGCCAACTTTTTTTAACTCGTCCTAGGCCATGCGACCCATCTGGATGAAACCTGGTAGGTAGCACCTCCGGATGGACAAAGTTATGCAAACAATTTTGCTACGATAAAGTATGAGCATTTGACAACCAAACAAATTTTCCTAGCTAGCCAAACACAAACGTTATCATGTCTCGGCCAAAGTAATTGATATCAGCAAAATACTTGAAGGTGATGGCAAAGATCAGCCATTAGGGGATGCTATAATCAAAGAAAGCTGGGACTCTCTTCACTTTGTCCAGCGGCGAGGCCAACACTAGCTACTGCCTTTTGTGCTTGGCTCTGCATCAAGTAGGTTGTCAAACACGGAGCATTGTTTGGCTTTTAAATATGCTCCACGTCTCCTGATGTTTCATTAAATTCAAAGTGTTACCTTAAAAGTCTGCATCCTTACATGTGAAATGCAGCCAAACCTTGGAGCGTTTTGCCTTCTGGATCTTCATTAATCCTCTTCGCTATCAGTTCGACAAGGGTGCCGAGTAACTGACGTCACGCAAGTTGACGCCGGAACACCATTGGGCAGTAAAAAAAAGTCAGTCACTGAAATGGTTGTTCTTATGCGGTCTCGTTGCTACCAGTTACGTCGAAACCGGTTCCCTATTGGCACTGCGTTTCGGTACCCAACCCTAGTCCCTACACAGTTTTGAAGAAGGTAGGGGACATAAACTATGTGATCAGCACCCCTGAGAGTAGATGATAAACTTATTATTTATTTATTTTGCCATTTATTTTTATATTAACATTTTTATTTAGCCTTAGACCAAACAGCTTTAGACCAAACAACCTCAGACCAAACAGACTCAGACCAAACAGCCTCAGAGCAGAACATTGAATTTGCTTGGGAGGAGTTTTTTGGGTCTGTTTTCTTAGAACTGTGTAAAGCTTTGATACAGTAAATCATGAGGTTTTGATCTCTAAACTATCTAACTTCAACTTCTTATCAAAAACACTGTCATGAATGTCATCATATTCATCAAATAGGATGCAGTGTGTTAAAATCAAGGAAGTGTGCTTCAGTGTGTGTGAATGTGAAGCGCAAATGAGTGTAACTCAAGGATCTGTGTTAGGCCCCTTGCTGTTTAGCATCTATATCAATGATATTCCACAACACTGTTATGGAGTAGAGGTACAAATGTGTGTGGATGACACAGTTTTATACACTTATGAAAAGACAGCTCAGCTAGCAGCTGAGAAACTGACTATATCATTGGAGGGTGCCTTACCTTGAATGTTACTTAGACAAAAAGGATGTTCTTCACCAAAACAAAAACACTACATGCAGACATTCTCATTAGAGATAAACCCATTGAAACAGTGAATGAATTTAAATATCTTGGTGTTATTTTAGACTCAAATCTTAATTTTTAAAAAGACATCTAGAAGAGGACTAAAACAATTAAATACAATCTGGCAAATTTTAAACAGATCCGACCCTCTCTCTCCACAGAAGCTGCCAAGATATTTATGCATGTCTTCATTTTCTTTCACATTTCTTACTGCATCACTAGTTGAAGGCAAGCACATGAAACAACCATCAAATTTATACAATCTGTGTACAAGCAGGCGCTAAACGTATTCCACAAAAGGCCATTTAGGCACCATAAGATTCTGGAGAAACACAATTTCCTTAATTTTGACAATTTTGTGGGGGGTTTTCAACTCTGTGCACAGTATACAAAATTCTACATGGCTTGGCTCCCACCTGTTTACATGATTTTGTGTATCTCCGCTCTGTTATCTCTGTAAGATCAACCAGAAGGGCCTCCATACATAGCGGCACAATACCCTTCCACTGTACAACCTTTGGACAGTCAGCATTTTAAGTTAAAGTCATCACTCAATGGAATGCTATTCCAGATAACATAGACCCGTAGCTCCATCAGAAGCTTCAAATTGATTCAAACAGGACTTAAAAACTTATCAACTAATCAACTTTGCAACCACTAAGATACTGCTTTTTTAACTGTGTATTTCCTTTCTTGTTTTTTAACATGGTGCTGAATAGATGGAAATGTTTGTTAAAATTTTTTACATAATCCCTAACAAATAAAATTAAATAAATAAATAAAAAATGCTTCATATACCTAAGATAAGTACAACCAATCTTAAAGGTTATGTATGTGAATAAATTATTATATTTAATAAAATTATTAAATTTGTATTAGAAATAAAACACAATCTGACTTATTTTCATCACATTTTGCTAAATAAACACACAAAACATTCTTTAACACTACGTAAGTTATTTTAACTAGGTAAATCTTTTAGTTTTTTTAAACATGCTCATTCATGAGCAGAGTAAAGCATTTTAAGGCTGTTTAGTCTGAGGCCGAAATGGGTTTCCTCAGGAGGGTGGCTGGCGTCTCCCTTAGAGATAGAGTGAGAAGCTCAGTCATCCGAGAGGAGCTCGGAGTAGAGCCGCTGCTCCTTCGCGTTGAAAGGAGTCAGTTGAGGTGGTTCGGGCATCTGGTATCTGACATTTGGGCGCCTCCCCAGGGAGGTGTTCCCGGCACGTCCAGCTGGGAGGAGGCCTTGGGGAAGACCCAGGACTAGGTGGAGAGATTATATCTCCAACCTGGCCTGGGAATGCCTCGGGATCCCCCTGTCGGAGCTGGTTGATGTGGCTCGGGAAAGGGAAGTTTGGGGTCCCCTACTGGAGCTGCTGCCCCCGCAACCCGATACCGGATAAGCGGATGAAGATGGATGGATAGTCTGAGGCCATTGAGTCTGAGGCAGTTTCAGCATAGACTTTATTGACAGTTGACATCAACAATAACTGTCAGGGGGTGCTGGTTGCCATGGGAGGTCTGCGGGAGATCCAAGATAAAAAGTACAACAGCTAGAGCATTCATTAGCCATGACGTCCGGTGCAAAACAACCATGAAAACAACAGGCATACGATTATTGCAGATGAAACTATCAAAAGGCCTCACTCGGCTCATAAAAATGCTCTAGCTGTTATACTTTTTATTTTGGATTGATTAAAATATAAACAATTAGCAAACTAATTTAAGACACTGTACTACAGTCTGTGCAACAATATATTCGGACATACTGCTTTCACTAATCCGGTATAGCTCCGGCCAGAGAGACGAGTGACGAAACGCCATTGCCTGCCGAACAGAATTGTTACATAAAGTTTTTTTCATATTAAATTTTATGCTGCTGTCTAAATGTTACATCACAGTCCAGCAGTACAAATATTGCATTCTACTCTATAATTAAAAGGTTAAAATGGTCACTGAATATGTCATGAATGTGACAACACTGGCACGTTTGGGTTTTTATACATGCTACTGCTGTGTTAAACCCTCGAGAACCAGTCTGCTAATTGTTGTGTATTTAATCTTGAAATGTTGTTTGAAATAAAGTAAGCATAATCATAATATTACAGGCTAAACCATTAACATTAGTAATATACAGCCTACTTTACAATGAGGAATTCAAACAGTTTACAAAAACACAGGTTTTTAGCTAGACTGGCGTGTGTGACGTTAGTTGTTCACTAAATTTTATGGATAAATCCCCTGCCCATATCCAGCACATGAAGTAATTGGTATGCATCGCTCCTGGTTATGGTCATATCTGAATTGTCGTGAAAAATCTGGGGCACTGAATTACTTACTTTATTATTTCAGGCCCTGTTAAATATTCCTGTAATAGCTCTATAGGGACTGAGAACATATCCAATACTTTTTTGTGACTTTACAGTGAGTGTAACATATTTTACATTCTTTACAATACTTTTAAACTCCTATGGTATTTCACTGCCATCAGTTTATAGTTTTTGACTTTAGTTAGATATTTTTGTCAAAATGATATTAAAATGACTGTTGTCTGTGAGACATGTCCAGAGTCTATCCGGATAAAGGGACGAGTAGGTTGAATAATCATAACACAGCCATATCAGGATTGACATCCAGCCGAGCCTTGTCACCTGCTTGGAATGATATCATCCGATTATCACTACCATACATATGAGCCCGTAGGGCTCCTGCTCTACCTTCTAGTTGGCTCAATAGGCCGTTTTCATCCAATTGTGAACTGAATTACCATAATGCTCGATTGCAGCAACGTAAGATGACCTAGTATGAAGAGGTAGGGAGTAGTATTAAAAGACCAAAACCTCACATAAGGAGGAAAGTTGGGATGGTAGATGGGTCAAACAAACACAGGACTTTCACCAGTGAGACTGGCGATTGTGTCCGGTGTGAAACCAAATGTCAACATAGCCTCTATTTAAAGTAACTATTGTAATCACAAACTATACTGTCCACCAAGAAGAAATGCAGCATATCAATTAAAAACAACCCATGTTTATATGAATAGCAAGGTATTGTGCTTTACCCAAACAATGACCAATTCCTTCTAACTATTATAATCCATATGCTATACAAAAAGATACATGCCAACAGGCTTTACAATAAGACAACAGAAATCTTGTTTCATGGGTTCATAGGACTATGACTATGACTGGACTAGGTTCATATGAGTGTGATTAAACAAGTGCCCATGGCCCTTATATGTCTCTTTGCAAGTTCATGAAGTGTGAATTCTTAGACCGCAGTTACATTTTAACAACAATCATCAGGTAGAATGAAACATTAACTCATGTCACACTTTCCAGATCAATTATAGCAGAGATATTCTTTAACCCTCACTCTGCCTGTTTTAAGCTCATTGACATAAATAGATGAGGCTTAGCAATTTGGAGGCAGGTTTTACCCGCATATGGGCTGCTTGAGTGAGCTGCATCTCCAGGACCAGTCTGAGACGCAGACAGGGTCTCATGAGCGAGCTGCGTCCTGGGGCTCAGAGAGTCACAGTTGACTGCTGCCGTTGAGATTGTAATTGTATGGCACTTATCTGCTCTCCCACAGGGTCTCTGCGCACCAGCGGAGCAACTGCATCCTACAGCAAACACATACACACACAAACACACACTGTGTATATGGAGACTTTCATCCCATCTGCTAATTCAATTAGGTCCAGTTCTTACTGTAAATACATGCACAGCAGAGTCTGGGATGCTAGAAGGAACAGAGAACGTAACACACACACACAAACAATGATGGAGGTAATTCCACTATTAAAGGGGTTTTGTCTGTGGTTTGATATCCTGTGTTCCCAACTTTCCTTGTAACTCCAGCCCTGTTATTCATGTTTGTCTAACCAGCCTGACCTCTCTCTGGCATCTGCTTCTAGTTCTAGTCCTCCTCCTTATCTGCCGCTCTCTCATCAGTGCTTTGTCTTTTTCTTCTCTTTTCTTTTCCCATTTGTTTCATCATTTCATTTCTGGACCTCCTTCCTTTGTTGCTTGATTTTCAACCCCACCTGCTGGCCACTGCAGGGCTTTGGGTTTGTAACATTTGAAACGAGTGCAGATGCTGACCGTGCACGGGAGAAACTAAATGGTACAATCGTAGAGGGACGCAAAATAGAGGTGCCTTCCTTTTCCTGTCTCTCCTTACTTCTTGCCTCCCTCTTCCTTTTTTACTCCACTTCTCCTCCCCCAATTCTCTCTTTCCTTTCTCTGCCTGCCTGACGTTTCCTGCAATACTCCCTCCCTTCCCTCTCTTCATCCATATCCTCTCTCCTGCCTGCTGCACCTTGAACGCTGCATGCTGAACACTGATCCGTAAGTGTGTGTGGCAAAAGAAAGATAGACCTATTTAGTGGTGTGTGATTATGTTGCTTTTTTTTTTTTTACTGAATTCAGGGGCTGAATCCCCTTTCTCTGTCTTACCCCTTCCCCTACCCCTTTGTCTTACCCTTAGCCCTTGTCCCTCAAAACAGAGTGGTAAGGGCTAGGGGTGAAAACAAATCCCTATGAAATGAGACACCACTTGGTTACCGTTGCGTCATCATACATCGCCACTAGCTGGCTGCTACATCACCAGAGGCGACAAGTATTGATCACAAACTTCCAAGATGCCGTCTGCAAGTGTGTGTATGTTGATTGCATGGGTTTTGACAGCCGTGCCATATGCATGTATATTTCATAGTTCTTTTATGTTCACTTTGGTGATGGTGGTGGTGATGATGCAGATGTTGTTATTTGTGTACTACTTAGGTCTGTTTGCAATAAAAAAAATTATACACACTGCATGGTGTGTTGTATATCTCTTTCAGTTATCACTGTTTTGATGTCATTGAGGTTCGGAACCACTTTATTTGTTAACAATATATTCAATATAACAATATGTCTTTATTGCCCAATAAGTAAACATAACAGGCAAAAACATTATATAAAAATATATCATATCACAGACCCATTATCAACTATTACTTACATGTCACACACATGTAATAAAGGCACTCAAATGTATAAAAAAACAACAACAAAAACACAAGACCACAGAACAAAAAACTACAGCTATTCTGAAATTCCAGACCACTGTGGGCCAGTAACCTTTCCCTCAAACCCCATTTCTTTGATTTGTGTCCTGTATCATAACCAACAACAATGTACAGGTGCATGAACAGGAATAAATCACAAATGATTACAATAATACAGTACCAATACAATAATGAATAGTTACAACATGAACGCATGACTCACTCCCGTAGTTGCTTTGCAGAATATTTTGATTTAAGAAACTTCTGCTCGTTTTCAGCCAAAAAGTGGATCAGCTGCTGGGTTTCCTCTGGCGTCCCTGTGTGATACAGGACGGTATATGTAAAGCACGTATCAATGTCTCCAAAGCAAGTAGTGTTATGCACTGTTATCAAACGAAATTTGCTGCTAATGGAGTTTAGTTAAAACTGTAGACATGCATGGAGTACATTAAAGGCAGAGAAATGCGGGACTGTTGTGCAAATAACTAATGTAATGTTAGCCTAGCAAACTAGCGATAAAAAAAAAAAAAAAAAAAACAGGACTGTGAAGAGCACAAAACAAGACTGTAATTTTTAAATCAATTGTTTAAGACAAAAACATTTACATTTATTGGACTCTCTGGTTAATCTGGCCGCCATTGTTGCCGGTTGTGCAGTATATTCGGGGTACCCCTCGGTTTCAAGTGAGTGAGGGGAAGGGGTGAGGGGAAGGGGTAAGACAGAGAAATGAGATTCAGCCTAAGTCTTTGCTAATGATGTGTTATGTCATATGTGACTGTGTCTGTGGCATGTGCATGAGATTAAAGTGGTATTAATTTAAGTTAGAAAGTAATCTGTTAACAATTAGCACCTTCCAAATGGCGATCAGTTATATGCCAGTGTGTCCTATACTTTGTTAAAGCCCTCAAACCTTAACTGTTAGTGTTCCATTTTGATGTCACCATCCTCTTTACATCTGTTTTTCAGTCTTCACTGTATTTTTTGGCTTTGCACATGAACGTCTAAAACAAAGAAATTACACTGTCAAACAATAACAACTCCAAAATTGTAATTCAGTTGTTTTTTAAGATCTTAAATTTAAATCACTGAAATCTTTCAGAGTTTTACAAACAATGTCTGTTGGCATTCATTCTCAATTTTAAATATACAATTATATTTTCTTTCTCTTCCTTTGATATTGTTGAATGTGTTTCAACATCACACCTTTGACTCACTGCATGTAGCCTTATTTGCTGAAATGATAAAATACCAGCATGGCATAGAGTGGCTGTGATGTGGATTAGCCACAATTTGCACAGTTTTTGTGTGTGTGTGTGTGTGTGTGTGTGAGAGAGAGAGTGAGTGAGTGAGAAAGAGACTAACCTCTGTCTGTCTGCTGACAGGTCAACAATGCCACAGCCAGAGTAATGACAAACAAAAAGGTGGCAAACCCTTATACAAATGGTAAGACTTCAGGCTTGTTAAAATAATTTAATCATGCAGCTTTTCCAGACTTTGCAAATGTTATTGGACCGAATGGATCAAATTCTGATTATGAAACAAGGTATTGTTGCTTCAACGGGGGTTGCTTCAAAGTCCAGCCACTTCCTAGGAGACATGTCTGCACCCCTCTTCTACATGCGCGCACACACACACACACACACACACACACACACACACACACACCACACACACACACACACACACACACAGACATATGCACACCTTCATCCTGTTCGAGGGTGAAGAGAAAGAGAATGATCCCTGAAGGGTTTTCCATTTGTCACTGTCATCAGGCCCCAGGCACAAACACAAACACACACACACACACACAATTATGTCCTCCCAACTCATCTCTTTCTCTTAATTGTGCTTGGTCTGTTTGTGCAATATTATCCTGTTTAACCAGTTACAGTCAAGATTTTCATTTAACGTGCTGCATTTGCTCAGTTTTTATTGTTGGTGACACAATGTCAATTGTTTGATATGCACAGTGAATGCCACTGTGCATATAGAAGGTTTGTTTAACATTCCCTTTGTGTGTGTGTGTTTGTGTGTGTGTGTGTGTGTGTGTGTGTTTGTGTGCGTGCGTGCATTTGTCCCCTGTGCAGGCTGGAAGCTGAATCCAGTGGTTGGAGCAGTATATGGCCCTGAATTTTATGCAGGTAAAGAATCAAACAGTTCTAAAAAAGAAAAATGCATACTTATTGCAGAGATTGGAAGTAACAAAGTCCAAATACTTCAATACTGTACTCAAGTCGATTTTTCAGATATTTTTACTTTACTATTTATTTTTGTGCTGACTTTTTACTTTTACTCCCTACATTTTAACACAAATATCGGTACTTTCTACAAAATTGACTTGTTACTTTAGTTTAGAATAATTTCATTGGAATGACCGTTGTTATTTTTCGAGTCATCAATACAGAATTCATTCTAATTGGATGGGAATACACATTGCAACTGACGCACCACTATAAGAGGACTCGACAGATTCGGCGGCATTCATTCATTTGCTGCAAAACATTTGCTGCAAATTATTTGCTGCAAATCATTGCAGTTTGATGGTGGTAACATTAGCACATAGTAGTATGGATGGCGATCATGATTGAAAATGAAGAAAACAGAGTTCCCAGAGATTCGGCTGACAAGCAGCATGACATTCCCAATCATGCTTGGCCTTATCTGACAGAGATGTTTGAGATAGGCAAATGTGCTGCGTAACCCTAAAAGTATGGGTAACTTCTTAAATTAATGTCTGTTTAGTAATTCATATTGTATACTTTATTTTCTTTCCAGAAGCCATATTTGAGCGCACACACACACATACATGTAGATTCCTTTAAATGTTAAGGGGGAGATTAAAAAGAGAAACTGGATCTGAATTCTCACAGAATCACAGTTGAATTCATATCTTACTACTCAGTCAGTCTCTGTCACAATGCAATGGCATATAAAGAGCCTTTTTTCCATGTCCAGTGAAGTTTCTCAGCATGCACTTTAGTAACATTTGTGTGGTCCAGGTAGCTTTGCATAAAAATGGTTGTCATTAGCA
This sequence comes from Etheostoma spectabile, assembly GCF_008692095.1. NCBI lineage: Eukaryota > Metazoa > Chordata > Actinopteri > Perciformes > Percidae > Etheostoma > Etheostoma spectabile. Next base: position 6,736,134 of record NC_045753.1, read on the forward strand.
AGGCTACTTTTACTTTTATACTTTAAATACATTTCCAAGTAAGTACTTTTTTTACTTGAGTAAAGAAGTTAAATCAGAACCTTTACCAGAGTATTTTTTAACACAAGTATCTGTACTTTTACTTTAGTACAGAAAGTGAAGACTTTTGTCATCTCTGCTGTACTGTAGAATCATTTTTTTATACTGCTTAGTCGTATATACACTGTTTGATTGTTTTTTATCTTTATTCCCTTTTCCTTTGTCTTTCCTTTGATGTCCTTTCATATGTTGTGTGGAAGATAAGTCCACCTTGTAATCCTGACACAGATTGACGTGTTAATGTGTGTGTGTGTTTGTGTGTTTTAAATATGCATATAAAACAAAAACTGCTCCATCTTTTCAACAGCTCATATACACGTGCTAGTCCAACACTAGTCTACTTTTTCAATAAATAAATCCTCTGTTTTCTGAAACCTGAAATCACCCTATATAACAGTAAATATTACTTAAATAGAAATAATCCAGGCATTTTACCCAATGAAGTGTCTTTCTGGCCAAAGAACCTCTTCAGCTCACAGAGCAGCAGCACAGGGCTTGTCACTTAGTGTGCTTTCTTTCTTTCTTTCAGATAATTTTGATTATTGAACACTAAACCCTAACCTTAACCATGGTCTTCGGTCATATACATGTAGATGCAACTTCCATTTTTTGTTTGTTCCGTGAAAATATCTCATCAATTAACATTTTAGGCAGTTAGAGTACATTGACTCCCAGTAACTGAGATGGTTTATTTTTCCATGGCTAGAACAATATTGTAATCAGTAAACCAGATCTAGTCATTATATGCATAATTATTAGAAAACCCACACTCACACATACTCAGACTGGCTTGCTATTTTATAGGATGGTAATGCATGCAAGTAATCTTTAAAGCACCACTAAAATTCGCCGGGCCTAAACAACACCATATTCCTCAGTTTCACCCAGGAGGATGGCTGTCTGGATGGATGGAAAAACAGGGAAACTGCATGACACAAAATCGTGAAAATCAGTCATGCCTGTGTCATGTCTGCCCTTTACATTTTTCTGTTTGTTCATACCTTTTTCTCATTAAATTAATATATCTTGTGGCTCAGTTCTAATGGCATTTATTCACCCATACACACAGAGTGCAGTTTGTATCCACGCCTCCACCCTGCATGCCTTTCTGCATTTCTCCAGGTGTTTCTAATTCTCTCTCTCTGTTCTCATCACTCTTTTCTCACTATCACCAAATGAAAAATTCCCACCTGTAAGTGAAAGTGCATGGGATTGGGATTTCTTCTGGAATAGTTATGAGTACATTTAATCTAGTTTGGGGATGAAGTAAACCAGGATGTAAAGGGGAATGTAAGGGCGATTAATCACCCTTTATCAGACGGTTTTCCGAGCACCAATCAGCTGAATCGGCCTCCATAAATCCTGGCCAGCTGACAGTGCATTCAATCTCCATTGCCGGGCTCGGCTACGGGTTTATTGTGTGCAAATTCCGTTCAGAAGAATGACAGATGACCTCCACATGCATACACACCCATACTCACGTACCCATGAATACCTGCATGTACACATGCAAAATTATAAGCATATATGTACAGTCTGTCTGGTGCAATCATGCTCAGGTATGCACTAAAACAACCAGACACTCATATTTACGCATATCTACACATAAACATACACTTCAACACACACGAAAATTTAGAATTCTCAAATAATAGCCAGGGATATGGTCTGTTTAAAATATTAAAGGTTTGGGGGGGTTTGGGTCCTTCAGGGCCCAGCCTTTTAGCAATGCAAAAATAATAGAATTTGACTCAGGCCTAAATTATTGTAAATAAAAAGAGCACACATAATTAGTGGATCTTAACAAACCAAATGTATTGCCCATATGTATGTGTGACCATGGTTCTAATGCAATTGTTCATGAGAAAAACTTCAGACAGGGAAAGTATAACTGTGACAGAAATCAAAAAGGCAAACATGTCATTACTTGTTGTGGCATGTCCTTGTATCTAAACTAATTACCAGTAAATCCTAAAGTCAACTGAAATTAGTATTATACTATCATTAAAGAAGACCTATTATGCTTTTTCATCTTTTCTGAACTATAAATGTTTTTATATATTTATATAGTAATATCAGACTATACCAACATGTCAAATAATGAGGTAAATGCATTTAGATGTCAACCCTGTAGACAGCTTGGGTTAGTTCTGCCCAGCTCCGAATGCTCGGATCTTATTATGTCTCAGTGGGGTCTTCAAATTTCCTGTATTTGGATACATCGGTGAAAAATGGGCATGCTGCTCCAACCTCTTAAGCGTCACTGCAGTCCTCTTTTTTTTAGTGTTAGTACGTCAGTGGAACAATGTCTTGAAAAAATGTTCCTTTGGTAGTCAGAGAAAGTTATTTTTTTTGGCTTGCATAAAGAGCCAAGCATCAGACAAAAGTGGGAAGAGACCCAGCAATTTACCAAGGATAGCTTTGGGAACTGGGCACAGGTCAAGAACGTTTTTTGACGGGTCAGATTCCCCTTTTTTTGGCCAACCTGGAGCTTCCTTTTGATCACAAACTGTAAGTATGGTTTATGTGTTGTGTATTTGTTATGTATAAAACAAAGAACGTATCTACTGTAACGTTACTGTCCAGTGTTCATGGTTGTGGCTAAGCTGCATTGATTCAGTGCTCAGTTGTAACATTTTGGATAACTTGCTAACGCTAGCTTGTGCTTTTGTGGTTACGTTGGGTTGCTTAGTTGGACTTATTTTATCTAACATCCTGTTAGAAATGGCACATTTCTTTTTTTAGCAACACAGGTGACAGTGGAGGTGGATTTATAATTAATGTTAAAAGCTGTAATGTTGCTATGATTAGCAACAATGTATTGTCACATTACAAAGCAAACATAACATAGAGACTTAAAAGGCCTATCCTGGTGTGCTAGCCAGCTAAAGCTGTCGTGATGATATATTGTTGCCAATCAGCTGGAACTTTATCTGTCGGATAACGTTGGCACAAAATGATTAACGGCAGGTAGACAGCGCTACAGAGCGCACTTTCTGACTAGAAGATGGATGCTCAAACCGAGCTGGACATGGACCCGACGGGACCCGGGTTCAGACAGATATTTAGAAATTATGTTTGGGTTTGGGTTCAGTTCAGTGTGTGTGGTAGGCAGAGGTGGGTAGAGTAGCCAAAAATTGTACTCAAGTAAAAGTACTGTTACTTCAGAATAATATGACTCAAGTAAAAGTAAAAGTAGTCATCCAAATAATTACTTGAGTAAAAGTAAAAAGTACTTGACGAAAAAACTACTCAAGTAGTGAGTAACTGTTGAGTAACGTCTGATTTATTCTTAACACAAGCATCAATCAGACCGACAAGATAAAAAATAATTATCTTTAGGCAAATTATAGTTCATCCAATCAATAAAATAAATTATTAATTACAAAATAGTTTACTTGAGAGACTTGTCACATCAAATTTGGATGGATACTGCATGTGTAAAACATACTTTATGTAACCTAAAAGACAAACATCCACCTCTCCACAGCAAAAACTACAACCACCGCTACGTTTCCTCAGGTTAGATGTTGAGTTGTTGAACGCTGACATGTCCGTTTGTTTTGGTCGACCCTGAACACACCGCAAAACGTAGCTGCTGTTTCTTTGCTTTGCTACGAGTGTAAAGCTAACCTGTCCCATTATAGGCTCGTTCGAGATGAACTGCGCCTCGCCTGTAAAGTGGACGAGAGCAGGCGGCAGCAGCGGGGGGCGGTGACAGAAAGCTGCGGTAAAGTCGGACAGTTTCCAGCCGATTCCTTCAGGCTGGACAGGAAGTGATGAAAACACTGTGGTGCGATTCCGATTTAATCAAATATAATCAGACCCACATACCAGCTGGTACACAGTCTCCAGTTGTTTTAGTTATGACAGAGTAGCTGTCAAAGTGCTCTACATGCGATCTGTTGCTGATTTTAATAAACAACACACTGTAGATGATCCGTGATCTGAACGGATTTAGTCTCTTTGACTTCTAAACTTAACTATCAGTCACACAACATGTGTTCTGGACAGAATAAGTCTTTAAATCAGACAAATAGCTATTAAAATCCCTCCGATTCAAAAACAATAAAAAGTTTATGTAAAACGTCATCATGTTGTAAACCAATCAGGTGTTAAATCAGCTGAGAAGCCGGCGTTTCCCAGCATGCTCTGGGTCCGCCTGGGTCCGCCTGGCTCTTGCAGTCGGGGAAAAGCAACTGCGCCGCCTGCGTCTCAGAACTGCGGCCGCCTTGCTCTCGTGAGATTTCCGTTGCCCACGTGTGCATGACGTCAGAGCAAGTCGGGATCAAGTCGGACACAAATCTAACCGGCATGCAACGGGCGCCGATCGCCGGTGATCGATTCTGCGCAGACCTGGCTCATCTCAAACGAGCCCATTAACGGTCTATGGTCCCGCTGCTGAAACGAGTATGGTCACGTGACTGCACAACGACGTGTGATTGGTTAAGCACAGTCACGTTCAGCGGAAGACTCTCTCTCTCTGTCAAATTAAAACAAAATGAGACGTACGCGGGGGTAAAAACAATGACGCGTAGTAACGAGTAACGAGCTCATTGGAGCCTAATGTAGCGGAGTAAGAGTACAGTTTATTTTTCACTAATCTACTCAAGTAAAAGTAAAAGTATAGTGATTTAAAACTACTCCTAGAAGTACAATTTTTTCAAAAACTTACTCAAGTAAATGTAACGGAGTAAATGTAACTCGTTACTACCCACCTCTGGTGGTAGGGATGAGCGAGTACAGCATTATCTTTATCATCTGTATCTGTTTACCACATGAATTATCTGTATCCGCACCCGTACTCGGACTGGGCGGGGCCTAACCCAGAAGTGGTCAGATTTAACCCGGAAGTGGGTCGGGTTGTCTTGAAATGGGCGGGGCTTTAACCGGTATGTTATTTTAAGCATGCAATTGATATGGGTGGATCAGAAATTGTTATATTTATTGCTGATTAGAAAACTATTTCCATGACAGCATCAAGCTTCAGATCAATGGTGTTGTCATGGTAACAAACAAACTATATACAGAACGTTTTGCAACAATGAATACAACTCATGCGGTTGCAATTATGAAGTAAAATGTAGTGAACAAGAGTTTTCATACTCAGTATAACTTTCTTTTTTTAACTTTTAATTTTTTTATGATCAGTGTGATTTTTTTTGTTTTTGGTTCTTTTTAATTTTTTTTATTTCCACACCAGGTATGTGTGTGTGTGTGTGTGTGTGTGTGTGTGTGTGAGCAAGAGAGAGACACAGAGAGAGAGAGAAAGAGAGAGAGGGGGCGGGGGGCGGCGCGGGGCAGCTGACAGTTAAAAAAAAAAATCTCCGATGGCAGAGACGTAACGGGAGTTGCATTTAAACCAAGCAGCATGTCTGAAACCCACGTTCACCAGAAATCTACTGGTAACTAAGTATGTAAGCACTACAAACCGAAGTTAAAAACAAACCTGAAGCTGAAGAAACCCTAAACGTTAACGTAACAGACCCGCAGACCCGATTGACTGAGAGAGAGGAGAGAGAGAGAGAGAGAGAGAGAGAGAGAGAGCGCATTTCTCCGTGTTCTTTGTGTGTGTGATAGAGCCGAGCGTGTTTGTAGGCGTGGGGGGGCGCTGTGACTATCACAGAACGCTGCGCGGCCAGTTGAGGAGTTGTATTCAATCCGAGCACGGATATTGACTCGTATTACTCGTGTAATACTTGTACTAGGCAAAAGTGCTTTATCCGTACCGGATACTCGTTTCAGCTGGGTACTCGGATCATCCCTAGTGTGTGGGTCTACTGTGTATGTGTGGAAAGTGGGCAGAAGAGAGAAAGAGGAAGCAGACATGTAGATGTGACTGTGTGAGCAGTGTCCAAAATAAACCTCAGTTTGAAAGCCAAGTTCATTCATTTGCTCACCAGAAACGTGATTTTAATCCCGATGTTATTCATTTCATAACGTGGGCCCTGGAGGTATCGGGTCTCCACTGGCTTTCTGATCACTACGGTTGGAAACACGTAGGGGCGGCTGTGGCTCAGTGGTAGAGCGGTTTCCTGCCAATCGGAAGGTTGGTGGTTCGATCCCCCCCCTGCAGTCATTGTCGAAGTCTCCTTGGGCAAGACACTGAACCCCGAGTTGCCCCTGGTGCTGCGCATCGGAGTGTGAATGTATATCTGATGAGCAGGTGGCACCTTGTACGGCAGCCCCGGCCACAGTGTATGAATGTGTGTGAATGGTGAATGTATCCTGTAGATGTAAAAGCGCTTTGAGCAGTTGTTAAGACTGGAAAAGCGCTATATAAATACAGCACATTTACATTTACAAACAAAGCAATCAGGAAATGTTCACAATTTGAACATTTTAAATTAAACAGCTTATTAACGTGCGCTAACGTGTCCTTTCAATCAGGGGAGAAATGTTTGTAGATATGCAAAAAGTTCATTGTACAGCTTGATAAAATGTACAAAGTCTTTAGAGACTAGACTCCATCTAATAGTTCCTATATAGGGGTAGAGAACCATCATAACCCCCCGTTTGAGTCTAGTCACTGCAACCCTCCACCTCCCCCTTCCAGCTCCAACCATTGTCCAAGAAAGGAGACCGAAGGAGGCTCCGGAATGGTTAGCTGGAGTAGACAATGGCTGGAGCTAGAAGGGGAAGTGGAGGGTTGCACACTTTGCCTGAAACGACAGCTGATAGCAAAGGGAGAAACAGATTTTAAGCAGGGTTGAGACTCTGTGATTGGCTCTTGAAATTTGTGGACGATTATGATTTAGCAGGAAGGTGAATGCCTCCAACAGCTGATTTGATTTAGGAAAAGAGCTTTGATTAAGAGTTAGGTCTTCCTGAAAGAATTACCGCTGAGCTACATTTCAATCAGGAGAGACTAGTTTGCAGATATGCAAAAGTTACATACAGCATGATGAAATGTCCAATTATTTGGCTCTACGATTATTTTAATTAATTATTCTCTTAGACTTTATTAATCTTTTTGGGATGACTCCGGCAAGGAAATTGAAGCATCAGTTTTAGCAAGAATACAGTATAGAAGACAGTGTAAAGATAACAATAATAACAGTAATAAAAAAGTACAACTCCAAGTGAGGAGTTGTATAGTCTGATGGCATGAGGGACAAAGGAGTCCTTGAGTCTGCTGGTCCGACACTTGGGAAAGAGCAGCCTTCCACTGAACAGGCTCTTCTGGCTGCTGATGGGGCAGGGGGTGGTTGGCATTGTCAATAATGTCCGGCAGTTTGTCCAGTGTCCTGCACTTTGCCACCATCACCAGTGAGTCTAGCTTCATGCCGACCACAGAGCCGGACCGCCTAATCAGTTTATCCAGCCTGTAGGTGTCCTTCTTGGATATGCTGCCCCCCCAGCACACCACAGTGTAGAAGAGGACACTGGTGACCACAGACTGTTAAAACATCCACAGCAGTTTGCTGCAGATGTTAAAAGCAGTCTCCTCAGGAAGTACAGCCTGCTCCGTGTCTTCCTGTACAGGTGGCTGATGCGTGTTGACCAGTCCAATTTGTTATCCAGCCACAGCCCGAGGTATTTGTATGATTGGACTGCCTCCACCTCAACTCCCTCCAGCAGGTTGGTTGCGGTCTTGGTCTGGACCTCCCAAAATTAACGGCCAGCTCCTTCGTCTTAGAGGTGTTGAGCTGTGGGCAGTTAGTGCGACACCAGAAAGCAAAGTCCCCCACTAGACTCCAATACTCCTCCTCCCTGTCACCCCTGATACACCCAACGATGGCTGTGTCATCTGCGTACTTCTGTATGTGACACAGCTCTGAGTTGTAACAGAAGTCTGAGGTGTACAGGGGGAAGGGAAGATGGTAGTGGACCCGGTGTAGCATGTAGAAGATGGCATCCTCCACACCAACATCTGGCTGATCCACAAACTGCAGGCGGTCCTGGGCGTGCTCTACCTGGGGTCTGAGGAGGCTGAGGAAGAGCCGCTCCAACATCTTCAACAGATGTTAAGTGAGCGCCACCGGTCGGAAGTCATTCCGCTCGCTGGGCCTGTTCTTCTTGGGAACTGGAACGATGCAGGATGTCTTCCAGAGGGTGGGCACTCTACCTAGCTGCAGGCTAACGTTGAAGATCCGTTGTAGCTGTTCCCCCAGTTTTGCAGCGCAGGTCTTCAGCAGTGTCGGACACACTTTATCCCGGCCTGCTGCTTTCCTGGGCAGCCTTCTTCCTGTTGAGGACAGTCTTGACTTCCCGCGTTACCCATGACTTGTTATCGGGGTAACAGCGGACAGTCTTGATGGGGGAGACCACGTCTGCTCAGAAGTTCAGGAAGTCCATCAGACAATGTGTCATCCCCTCTATGTCCTCACTATGCGGGTTGATCAGCACATCCCAGACTGTGGTGTTGTAGCAGTCTCTCAGGGCACTTTCCATCTCAGAGGACCCCTTCCTGCTGGTGCGAGTTGTCACCGGCTGTTTTTGGACCAGGGGGGTGTACAGTGGCTGTAGGTGAACCAGGTTGGGATCAGACTTCCCCAGTGGGGGGAGGGGAGTCACTCTGAATGCCCCCCTCACATTAGCATACAGGAGATCAATTGTCCTGTTGTTTCTGGTTGGACAGTCTACAACATGATGAAAAACCGCCAAAGTAGAGTCCAAAGTTGCATGATTAAAGTCCCCCAAAACGATCATGAAAGCCTCAGGGTGCTGTGTCAACAGCGCTGATGTGACGGAGTGGATCTTCTCACAGGCAGTGGCTCCGTCCGCTCTTGGAGGGATGTAAACACAGAGCGTAATCACATGGCTGAACTCCCTCGGCAGATAACATGGCCGCAGGCTAACGGCTAGCAGTTCGAGGTCCCGGCAACATGAGACATGTTGTCTTTACGGAGACATGTCCTGGGTTACACCAGCGGTTGTTGACATACATGATGAGTCCCCCACCTTTGCTTTTTCCACTTGCCTTTGTGTCTCTGTCGGCTCTCACAACATTGAATCCCAGCAGATCCACGTTAACATCTGGTACAAGGTGGTTTAGCCATGTCTCTGTAAAGATGAACAAGCTGGTCTCACAGTAGATCCGCTGGTTGTGCAGCGGGGATGGCTCGTCGATCTTGTTTGGCAGCAAGTTCCCCATGATTACGGAGGGAATCGATGGCTTGTAGCGCCTCCTTTTCTCCGCTAGCTCAGCCTTTAGCTTAGCCCTGGCCTTGCAGTCCCTGAGTCTCAGCTCTGCTGGGATAGGGTGCCGTATCAGAGCCAGCAATTCCTCTCTTCAGTCAGTGAGAAAACTGACTCTTGGTTGCCTTTTAAGATTCGAAATATCCATGGAATGTATAGAACACACAATATCTTTTGCAAGAAGAGTAAAAAAAATATATAAAAAGAAGAGGTTTAACCCTCTGAGCCCGAGACACTCGCCCACGAGTTTAAAAGTAGCCTACCTCGATTCATAGTTTAATAACTTTTGAACCATACAAGCGATTTACTCACTTTCGGTTTCGTTTGAATCCTGACGTTTTCGGCTTTACGGCGGTCTTTTCCGTGTCTTTCTAGCCTCTACAGGGGATTTTCTATCCAGCCTGGAACTTCAGCCTCTTTGGGCTTTAAATCCATAGTGTTATATCCAAGATTGATCCACTTTTTATCCATAATTCATCGCGTTTTGGCTCATTTTCTGCCGCTTATCGCTCTTACGTCTCTCTCTCTGTCTGTCCTGTGTATTTTTCAGGAAGTACATGCCCATATATGGGAGATAAAAGCACCCCTCTTGTATGGAAGGCCAGAGGGGACACAAATGCCTATAGACTCTATTGAAGGCAAAATAATGCAATATTTAGACACATATTTGCTTGTATAACATTGCTGTGGATGTAATATCAATAATTATGACATTATTATGTTATTATTGGCATAAGTAAATGTCATGAGAGCAAAACGTCTGGACTTTTTTGGAAAAAATGCATGTATTTTGTCAACTGTATAAGTTATAATGATTATTTCTTCACAGTGTGACTCCCAAGACATATGAGAAGTGTTCTAGAAAGGAAAATGGCTTAGGTTTTACTTATATGTCTGTGATATCAATACATATCTGGAAGATTCATTTATTTATTTATTCATCTTTAACCATTTTTAACATGCAAGTGACCTCACTGCAACCCAAATATTCTAATAACCCAGTTTGTCCTAAAAAAAATGATGTTCATATCTTGACTGTAGACAACAGGGTTGATGTTTTACAAGCTTTTTTATAAAATAAATCCAGACGGAAATTAAACTGTAAAAATGGCGTCAGGGCCCAGAGCGTTAAGTAGAAAGAGCTAAAAACTGGAGAGTTACTGCAACTTACTACTACTTATTTTACTTGATTTTCTGTCTGAGCAAAACATTTATCACGACTATATGACCTCCCCGCAAAACTAACTCAGTATTGAATGCAGCACTAAGATCTAGTAAAGCAAAAATGGGGACAAGTCCTTTGTCTGAAACAGTTATGAGGTTGTTAGTAATTTTCACCGGTGCCGTCTCTGTGCTATGATGCATTCTAAATCCTGACTGAAAGTTAAAAATAAACTATTCCTATGTAGAAAATCACAAAACGGATTACCAACTACCTTCTAAATGAACTTGGAGAGAAAAGGGATATTAGATATAGGTCTATAGTTGGCCTCAGGATCGAGAGTGTTTTTTTTCAGAAGCGGTTTTATCACAGCTACTTTAAGTGACTGTGGTACATAACCTGTTAATAAAGACATATTGATCATATCTTACGATAAAGTGTTAACCACAGGATCATTAAAGGGACATTTTACAGCAGGAATGATGAATAAGAGTAGCTGGCTGTTCATAGCCTCTGGGCAAAAATGCCTCCAATGACACTAAATGACGATGTTTCCATCATCAGAGCTTTTTTTCCAGACCCAAAATACGGAGAAATTGAGTCTCAGTGGGACATGAGGGAGGGAAGCACGGTCATTTGAAAATACTACGGGGTTTGTACTGATACAAAGTTTAATGCTAATCGGTGTAACCTTGTTGGGATGGGGTCTAAGAGACAGGTAGATGGCTTAGCTGAAGAGACCTTTAACATTAATTGTTGAAGGTCTATAGGATATCAGCAGTCTAAGTATATGTCAGGTCCTTGTGGTTCTTTCTAGCGGTCCTGCGTTTTAAGGTGAACCATTAGAAGTTGAGGCAAGAGGTATCTCTAATTGTTATAATGTTATCATTAAAGAACCACATGAAGTACTCACTACAAAAAATATATGGCCTAAATAGAGCTGTGATTCTCTGTCAGTCTGGCTACAGTGCTGAAAAGAAACCTTGGGTTGTTCTAATTTTCTTCTATTAGTGATGAGTAATAGTCTGATCTGGCATTCCTGAAGGCCATCCTATATGCTTTCAGACTGTCTTGTCAACCTAAACGAGATTCTTCTAGTTTGGTGGAACGCTATTCTCTTTTAATTAGCAAGTTTGGGAGTTATACCAAGGTGCTAGTTACCTTTGCTTAATCATCTTCTTTTTGTTGTCCGTAGCAAGGCTATAGCATCGTCTACAAAATTATCATTTTGGAAGGGACTAAAGTTAACATAAGAGTCATCTGTTATATTAAGGCACAACATTGAGTTAAATGCTGTTGGAATATCTTCCTGAAATTTAGCTATTGCACTCTCAGATAGGCATTGAGTGTAGAAGCGTTTATCTGATTTCATATAATAGGGTAGTTGGAATGCAAAAGTTATTAACTTAATAAAATAATAATTAACAGGATTCTGTGGAAATACTATTAAATCTTCAATTTTGATGCCATATGTCAGCACAAGGTTGAGGGTGTGGTTTAGTGTGTCGCCTAATGCACACTCTGACTGAATCCAATTGAATCTAGTAGTGAGTTGAAAGCAATATTAAGGCTATCTTTGTCAATGTCCACATTGATATTAAAATCATCTACAATAAGTACTTTGTCTGATTTAAGGACCAAACATGATAAAACTCAGAAAATTCAGATAAAACTTCAAAATAGGGACCTGGAGCTCAGTCACAACAAATTGGCTATAACGTTTCCATGTTGGATGTAGAACATTAAGAACAAGGCTTTTGAACGAGTTATAATTTAGTTTAAGTTTAGGATTAATTAAGGTTTGAATCCTCCCCCGCCAGTCTAAGCTAACGTTGAAACTCCTTACTCCCTAACTATAAGAGAGGAGCCTTCTACTTTTAGAGATTCTAGGAGCCACACTCAGGGAGCACAGTGCTCTAGTGGGACAATAAGGTACCTCTTTAAGATATGATGGTGCCTGACTATTAAGAGCTTTGTAGGTCAGGAGAAGGATTTTAAATTCAATTCTGGATTTTACAGGAAGCCAATGCAGAGAAGCTAATACAGGAGAAATATGATCTCGTTTTTTAGTTCTTGTCAGAACACGTGCTGCAGCATTCTGGATCAGCTGGAGAGTCTTTAGGGACTTATTTGAGCAACATGATACCAAAGAATTACAATAGTACAGCCTTGAATTAACAAATGCATGGACTAGTTTTTCAGCATCATTTTGAGACAGTGTGTGCCTAATTTTAAAACAAGTGTGTGTGTGTGTGTGGTGTGTGTGGTGTGTGTGTGTGTGTGTGTGTGTGTGTGTGTGTGTGTGTGTGTGGTGTGTGTGTGTGTGTTTGTGTGTGTGTGCGTGCGTGCGTGCGTGTGCGCGTGTGTGCTTGAATGAGTAAAAAGACATGCATGGGCATGAAGGACAATGAGGAAAATGTAATACTGATTGATTGACTTTGTCCTACAGTATATGCAAAGCAGGGTGTGTGTGTGTGTGTGTGGTGTGTGTGTGTGTGTGTGTGTGTGTGTGTGTGTGTGTGTGTGGATGAGGGGGGTGGTGGTTGCTAGGCTACGCCCAAGATTAGCCATTATTTCGTTAAAGCTAGGCTATGTGCTACAGACATAGAGATACTACAAATAGGTTTATTTATGTTACTTATATAAATAGGTTATCGATAATGACCCATCCTCTCAGTCACTCAGGTCTGGACTAACGTGAAGTTAGGGTAGACTCTGAGATTTTTGTCTGGATAAAGGGACGTTCATTATACAGATAAGCAGCTGATTCTTCTCGTTACCTCGTGGGCTGTGAACAGACGAAGCTTATTATCTCGTTGAACAGTAACTATACTCCGTGGACAGAGCAGCAATGTAGCATTTTCAATTCACGAGCAACAGTATTTAACACAACGTCATCATGTCCTGTGATCTACGACTTTCACAGAAATAGATTTGACTTTGGCGGTGACAATCACGGATTAAAAATCAAGGTGCACCGGTAGTGCTTATTGATCAAATCACATCAATGTCATAACGCAGTTGCAGCATTAGCATTTATAAACACACATACATGTCTCTGCCCAGAACACTATGTAGCCTCTTACTGTTTGCAGTCTGCAGGGTACCAAAAACGGGTTAACAACTTGGCCAGCAATTACCGAAACAACTCCACCCGGGCAAAGAGAAGTTCAGAGTCAACTCTGTAATGTTTGTTCCTTATGTACGACAAACTGGGTGTGGCAGTATGCTTACTTATGAGAACTCTTTATTACTTTTACAGCCTTTTCAACACATGTAGGCTACGCGCTTGTTGCGTCTAACACCTTTCACCTCCTGTGCTTCCGTAGTAGTACAACCTTTATCAACACATCTTCCTTCCTTTTAAAAGTAAAGCATTTTCTTTCTTAACAGATTCATTAAAAAATAAGATCTACGGAAAAGGATTAGGGCCACTGGTGAAAAAATTGTTTGAGTTCTGACTTTATTCTCAGAATTCTGAGATTAATGTCAGAAGTCTGACTTTAAGAATTCTGAGAATAAAGAGAGTCAGAACTTTGACTTTAATCTCATAATTTTGTGAAAAAACCAGTGGCCCTAATCCTCTTCCGTAAAGATCTGCTACTGCATTACCAAAAATAAATAAATAAACTACATTTGTTTCATTTCTTCTTTAGCTTAACCATTAGTTTCAAACTTTGTTTTCTCAATATAAAATATTCCAAACCAAACCTTAATTTAAAAAAAAAAAATGTTACTGTGGTTAAGGCAGCATAACCACAGTAACATACTTTTTTTCATATAACTCCTTCAGCAGGTTTTCCTCATTCTCTCAGGTGGTTTAACCATCCTTTTGGGTACGGTTTGACCAGAGTCAGTGGTATTCAGGGAGGTTTGAGAGTCCTTGGTGTTTGTCACCTCTGGTGGCTGTGTGTCTGTCTCTGAGCTGTTAGTTTGTAGACAGCTGTCCAAGCGATTTTGAAGTCCCTGCTGTGTCCACATTCCTGTTGAGTGGGCGGACTCTGTCCCCTGGCCTCAAGTGCGATAGGTGTTTTGAACTTTTGTCATCCTTTTCTTTCTGTCATACTTTCACCTTTTCTTTTGCTTGTATCACCTTGACTGTTCGCTTTGGTTTCAGCAACTTGTCGTGCATAGGCAGATTAGTGCGAATTTGACGTCCCATCAACATCTGGGCTGGTGACAGGCCATTTTGCAGTGGTGTGCTCCTGTAGATCAACAAAATCTTGTGAAAATTCTCTTTCCCGTTGTATACTTTTTTATTAGTCATTTGAAGATCTGTAATGTTGCAACTTCTGGATAGTTGGAACTACTCCAATCCATAATCACTATGTGAGTTTTCCCATTGCATTCAAACAAATCAACTGCAACCTTGTAGTATGGGTACTTGGGCACCGGGTGGGGCATCAGCGGCTCTGCCTGCTGTTTGGGTGTGTATGTGAGACATGTTACTCAAGACGCTGTAGTACAGATAATATCTGTATTTATTCTTGGCCAATACATTACTGTTTGCATTTTTATTCTCTCAAATGTCCTTCCTGTATCTTTTGTAACATTTTCTGTTGCATTGCCTGTGGAATGACAAACTTCTTCCCTTTGAATATGAAAATGAACAGCAGTAAGGTCTGTTCTTCACATCCAGTAGTCCTGTATTGCATCTGGACATGTTTGTCTTTGTTCAGGCCATCCTCTTTGTTTTGTCTCTTTTAGTGTTCTAATGGTCTGATCAGTCTTTGTAAATGTAAATGTGCTGTATTTATATAGCGCTTTTACATCTACAGGTAACATTCACCATTCACACACATTCATACACTGTGGCCGGGGCTGCCGTACAAGGTGCCATCTGCTCATCAGATATTCATTCACACACATTCACACTCCGATGCGCAGCACCGGGGGCAACTCGGGGTTCAGTGTCTTGCCCAAGGACACTTCGACAATGACTGCAGGGGCAGGGATCAAACCACCAACCTTCTGATTGGCAGGCAACCGCTCTACCACTGAGCCACAGCCGCCCTTTGTCTCTTTCCCGATCTGCTCTGTTGTCTTTTCAGAAACAGAAAGGGATGACACTATCATGTCTACATAAACCTGAATTTGTCAACTGCACGAGAAAGCGTGTTTGCAACCATTTTGCCTGGTGTGTAGGTAATCTTCACGTTGTATCCACATAGGACAGTTGTTGAGTGGCTTTGATTGATTGCCACAAGAGGCTTATGGTCTGTTTCCACCTCAAAAGCTTGTGCATATACATACTGGGGGAATCTTTTCACATCCGTAAATTATCGTGGGTCAAAAATTGTGATACGAACCGAACCCTGGGTTTGGTGTATTGTTACAGCCCTATAAGTGACCATACCTAGAAACCTTCTGAGATCCTCCTTAGTTTTGGGACGTTCCATGTTCTCGATGGCTGACGTTTTCCTTGGGTCTGGTCTAGTCCCTGCCTCAGGACATGTTCCCCCACAAATGTCAATGACTTTACTCCAAACAGGCATTTGTCTTTGTTTAACTTTAAGTTTACTTGCCGTGTCAGATCGAGCACCTAATTCAGTCGCTTATCATGTTCTTCTCTACTGGACCCCCATACAATGATGCCATCCATCAGGGTTTTGACTCCTGGTATGTGTTCAAAGATCATGTGTATTTTCTTGTGGCGCTGACAGGATCCCGTATGGTAGACGTAAAAACCTGTACCTTCTATCAAACTCCTCCTGTGAGTTTTTTCCCTCCGCTTAAATGGTATTTTTCTGCATGGATGAACTACTGGAGTCACATTCTTGTCAACTTGTATTTTTTATTCCTCTGTTAGATCTCCTAGTCCTTCAAAACAGTCACTGTATTCCTTTATGAGTGAATCATGATCGTTAGCAGGTTGTGGTGAGACTACAAAAACTCTTTTTACAAGGTTTAGCCTTTCACATGCTTGTAATCCCTCTTGACACTCACATCAGCAATCAACAGCATTTCTTTTGTTTGCTTACTGCTGTGTTGGAATGTTGCAATGCAGCCTCCTTTGACTGGCACTTCTTCTCTTGTGTATCCACTCACTTTTGTTTTAACAAGAAATAATTCTCTTCATTGTGCGTTTCTTTTACTCATCCACAGACATGAGGTTAGCGGAGGATTCCAAAGTCTAGTCAATGGCACTATCCATTCTTCCTTCTTTTTATCTTCGTTTATATGCACAGCATCAACAAAGAACTCCCCCCGTTCTTCTTCAACTGCATGCACCTTCTTTTTATCAAATGTCTCCGCTTAGCAGCATTTTGACACTGCTTGCCAGACACATATCTCGGTTTGTGGCTTCTTCCACATTTTCCACAATTAAGTTTTAGTCTCTCTTTGTGACTTGTATTTATTTGGGTGTTTAAAGTGCTGTTCTGTTTAATGACAGGTCTTGCGCCCTCAGTAGTCTTTCTCTGAGTTCATTATCAGGTATTCCACAGACAATTTTATCTCTGATTAGCGCGTCTCTCAAATTTCCAAATTCACACGTCTTACTTAGCGTGTGCAGCTCAACTAAGTAGTGATCAAAACCCTCTCCTTGTTTTTGATCACATGAGAAAAACTTTTCCATGACTGTACCAAGGGTTGCATCTTCATCAAGTTGGAAACTGTTATACATATATCCAGCACATCCTCACCTATGACGTGCAGAAAGATTGAGGCTTTTACCTTGTCGTCTTCTTCACCACATTCACTTGCAGCCATATATATGTTGAATCTCTCCTTAAACCTTTTCCAGTTGTCAGCCAGATTTCCAGTTAGCTGCATAGGTTTTGGTGGACTTAGCTTATCCATGTTTTAGTTTTCTCTCCGCTTGACAAGTGATCACCTGTTGCTATCATTAGCTTCTTTTGCTAATCCTTGCAGCGTGCAGAACTCCGCTTCTTCTTGCAACAACTATCCATCTTCTGACACCAGGTTGTGTTTGTTCCTTATGTACGACAAATTGGGCATGCTTACTTATAAGAATTCTTTATTACTTTTACAGACCTCTGGGTAATATAGAGAGGTCTTAGCCTGGCCTTTTTCAACACAGACTCGGAAGGAGAAAGCAATCTGAATTGTCCAGTTTCCCTCTCTGCAGAGCTTAAACACCGATGCGTGTTTCAGAGGATCCAATGGTGCTCACTAGAACATCAAAAATACTTTTCTGGAAAGTGACCTAGTTAGCACAGATGTCTACTTCCTGACCTGTGACAATTGGAGGTGTGGTGGAAAAGCAAGGAGGAAAAGGTCTGTCAGAAAGTTCTATAGTTTTTCAGCCGGATGCAGATCCATGCTATGTTTAGGGTCCAGGAACCAATGGGAATCCAGAGCTTTCTCAAATGTGTCAACTACAAGCCTGTAGTTTTTTTTAGCTTTTGGCCAATTTGACCACTCCTTTCTGGTCATTCTGCCATTATGATAACTTTTTCTTGTGGTAACCTGTGGGAGTTTGGAGGACAAGCTCTGGAATTTACAAAATAGGCCCTAATCTCTTTGTCTGAGGCTCCATGTGTTACTTTGTTCCTCAAAGATCCATTTAACTTATTTAAACTTACTGCTGTGGTATTTTTGTTTAAAATCAAGTTTACCCTTACTGATGGTCACAACAGGTGTCGTTGCATTTCAACAGAGAGTTCCTTTTTTACTGGTGATGGTTTGGCCCACCCCCTATGCTTAAGCCATGCCCTCTTTTCATAACTGGTGACTGGTTTGATATGGACTCTTGTGTGAGGTGTCATTTAATTCAGCAGAGAGTTCCTTTGTCATTGGTGATGGTTTGCAATGTCCAACGGTCGCACAAATACACGGGCGCATGGAGCTGCGTCCGCCAGTAATCCTGACGTGCAAAGATGTGTGAGTGCCTGTCCTACGCTGCTTGCAGCTTTAATTAGATATTATTTTTGCAATCCCTCCAACTCTGGATGAAAGAGTGATCCTTACGGAAAACCATTTCTATAACATGCAACGTAAAGTAGCCTTAAATCAACCCTCATGTTGTCCTCTGGTCAAATAACCCATTTTCCAATATCAATTTTCTTTTTAACTACCCAATTGTAGTTACCCAAAATAACATGATTAATTCCACACAATGCTCTTTGGCAAGTACAACTCTCTACTTTCATTAATTTTGGGGTGTCTTATTCAATTTTATAGTATATGAAAAATATTTGAAATAGTATTGAGTAAAAGTTGACATATTCCATTCTGTGATTATCCATCAGCATCCATTCCTCGCCACTGTCGCACTGTTGCTTGCTCAGGAGGAAACTACTAGAACTGTTGGGTCCTTGTAAATTCTGGAGTGTGGTCTATCCGTATAGTGTCTTGAGATAACTCTTGTTATGAATTGATACTATAAATAAAATTGAATTGAATTGAATTCCTTTAATTTTAGTCTAAATAATTCCTAATTTCTGCTTTTCTAACTTAAACATTAGGTATAATTTCCTATAAATGAGGTTTATTAACCATAAATTCTAAAAAATAACTAAAACTAAAGTTAATAAGTTAGTGTTACGTAGAGTTAAACGTCAAAAAAGTGACAAACATTGAAAAAGTGTTAAAAAAGAAACAAAAACGTAAGAACAAATTAAAAACATTGATCAAAACGCATCAACAAAAGTGTGGATTTTCAACAACAAGACAACGCAAGGGTTAAAGTAAGGGCTTCATTTTAACAGGCTCTGCATCTATTAGGTAGAAACGGTAGAAACATTTCCTGCTATTTCTTCCATTGGCTTGACACATTTTCTTAACTTTTGATTGGGTGGCCAAGGTGAGAAGTCGGAGTTTCACAAACATTTGACAACACAATTATAAAAAAATACACATTCAAATAGTAATTTTAGCATTAATCCAATGCTAAAATTACTATTTGAATGTGTATTTTTTTACTGTTTAAATTTGTTAACTAAATTTGTAACTTCCGGAATTCCTTCCGTACTGACTATGGATAAGTACCTCCTACTTCAAAATATCCGACCCATCCTAAGATCAAAGATGGGACGTAACAAAGTACAAATACTTGTTACTGTACTCAAGTAGATTTTTCAGATATTTTCTTTTTTTTACTGCCATTTACAACGTTTTACTTTTACTCCTTACATTTTACCATGAATATCGGTACTTTCTACTCCTTACATTTTACAGTTGGCTCATTACTTTAGTTTCAAATAATTTCAGTGGAGTTACCATTATTTTTCACGTCAGCAATACCAAGTTCAATCTAATTGAAAGGAATATACAGTATGTTGCACTTGACGCACCACTTGCCGGCATTCATTAAGGCGAATCATTGCAGCTAATGTTAGCACAAAGTAGTATGTACGGCATCATGATTGAAAATGAAGAAAACGAAGATGCCAAAGATTCAGCAGACAAGCAGCAACATCCTCGGCCTTATCTGAGAGAAATGTTTGAGATAGTAGACTTTGAGAATTACTTCTGAAGAATGTGCTGCGTAACAAAAGTCACATTTGAGCTGACACATACATGTAGATTCCTTTACATCTTAAGGGGAAGATTAAAAGAAGAGAAACTGGATCTGTGAATTCTCACAGAATCAGAGTTGAATTCATATCTTACTACTCGGTCATGGAGTCCCAGTTATTGTCACAATAATGATACCATTTAAAATGTAGGCAAGGCATATAAAGAGCCTTTTTTTCATGTCCACTGAAGTTTCTTAGCATGCACTCTAGTAATATTTGTGTGGTCCAGGTAGCTTTGCGTTTTTACGCTTGTTTATACGCAGTTTTCATTCGCAAGGCAATTTTTACTTTCATACTTTAGAAAAATTACCAAGCCTGTACTTTGTTACTTTTTCTGGGTAAAGAACTTAAAGCAGTATTTCTACTTTTACCAGAGTAGTTTTTAACAAGTATCTGTACTTTTACTTGAGAAGATGTGCATGTATCTTACATATGCAGCCTTGGGGTGCACTCTGTGTAGTATTGCATGTGTGTGTGTATCAGTGGATGTTGTTTTTTGTTTGTTTTTTGGGCTTGATGGATGTCAAGCAGAGCTGCAAGGAATTATGTGTTATTAGCTTTAGCAGGAACAAGCCAAAGCTCATCATCAGATTGCACTAATCTATATCACACCACCAACCAACATGCACATGCACATGTTCTCATGCACAATCATATGCATATATACGCAAACATTGTGTCTGTGGATGTCTGATATGTAGAAAAAACGGAAAGGTGGGGGGGCCACTTGGGTAAGTTGATCTTTTGCTCAGAATATCACCAACAGATTGTGTGCTGGCTGTATGGCATAATTATGCCGTCTGGCTAGTTAGAGTAGGACGAGGCAGACACAGCAGAGGGCAGACGATCTCCATCACTTTACACAGATAGAGAGAGAGAGAGAGAGAGAGAGCTGGCACGGAGGTACACAGAGCTATACACAGTCAGTAGTAGACAGACAGGCAGAGAGAGACAGGTACACAAAGCCTCAGAGCACACATAATCCTCAGTCTTCAATCAAAAGATTTGAAAATAAATTGAAAGACGAGTATACAGAACAATGTCAAAATGAAAATAAAATACTACACAAACTCCTCTGTGATCAGTCCCTGAACAGAGATATCCAATGGATCGAATACCTCAAAACAAAAAAATCCAAAATAAATAATTTTAACAAAATACAGAGTCAGTGACCATGAGCTGAAAATTGAAAGAGGTAGACATTTGTGGAGACCAAGAAAGGAACAAGGCTGTACACACTGCCACAAAGATATTGAAACAGAATTACATTCCCCCAAATATGAAGACTTAACAACCAAATGTTTCCAAAAATTTGAAAGACATATACCAGGCTCCACTGCCTACACTTAGGACAAAAAGCTTCCTTTTTTACTAAGGGAAGATAAAAGCACAGCATGGCTAGCAGCTTAATATGTCTTCTCCTGCCACAAAAAAGGCAAAATAAATAGAGAAATGTACAGTATATATTATAATTTTTATTTGTCTATTCTTTTATTTATTTGTATTTTTAGATTGTATTTGTTTGTATTTGTTCTTTTTCTAGGGCCCGAGCGCCGACAGCGGCGAAGGCCTTATTAAAACTTAAGGAATTATTCCTTCTTTCTTTCTTTCTTTCCTTCTTTCTTTCTTTCTTTCTTTCTTTACCATACTTAAAAACTCACCACAATTGGCGGCTGTATCATGTCTGGTGAAAATGTACGTATTTTAAGGGTTTCGGGAATAAGCGCAAAAAGGGCTTGCTAGCGCCCCCTACAAAGTTAGAACAATTAAGCCCTGCAATATGTATAACGTTATTTAACAAAACTTGGTATATGTATATAGCATGTCAAGATGTACAAAAAAGCTCATTGGAGCAATACCCTAAACCCAACGAGAAGTCATTTTAAAAATCGACTTCAAATTTCGTCTGCACCATCTTAAGACCTTAGAGATGAAAAGTTATTAAAAGAAAACCTTTTCGTCATAGGGCATGGTTGTGATGGCGTTTTGCCATCAAAACAGGAAGTGGTTGTAACTTGAGTGTATATCTTCTAATTGGTTTAAAACCTTTCAGGATTCATAAGACTCTAACCTTAATGACATATAAAGGCCGATATGCTTATCGTATATATTTGCTTGAAGTCATAGCGTGTGTTGCAACAGGAAGTAGACCTAAAAGTCAAGGTGCTATACTTAAACAAAATCCTCCTGGAGATGTCCTCCAATGGACTGTACCATCTCAACACCTTAAAGTTGAAAAGTTATTAACAAAAAGCTTTTTGTCAAACGGTGTGGGTGTGGTGTGGCAGCCATTTTGAGTGTTTAGTGCTGAACAAGAAAGTGCCTGTAACTACAGTGTACATTGTCATATCTGCCCAAAATTACCAACGATTGACAAGAGTCTACACCTAAAGATATCTCTAGGCCAAAATTGACTTTTAATCATAGTGGTGGTTAGTTCCTGTACTATGTAAAAGTGCTTTGAGTAGTCGTTAAGTCTAGAAAAGTGCTATAGAAGAACAATCCATTTACATTTACATATTCATTAATGCATGGTCACAAGGAGCATTTGTCAGTTCACCACTGTGTTTTACTCAACACATCAAAGTATTTTTATTTTTAGGAAATGTGTTTATTTTGAACTCAGAACGAACAGTTGAAAAGGTGATTTTGTCTTAATTGTATGTTACATAATAGTGGAACTTTGGAATTTGGAGTGTGTTTAAAGTGTTCAAATATTGTGAGGGCATGAACTGTGCCAACAAAAATATATTACCTTTGTATTTAAAAGTCTCTAGGCAAGATATATACAGTCCCTGACAAAAGTCTTGTCGCTTGTGTTACAAATTGACCTGAAGTCCCACTGAAATATAATTCTAATCAAGATTTATTTACAAGGAATGGCTCATTTTAATCCCAACACCTTTTGTAATAATGTTTCAGTGCAAAAAGAAAATTCTACTTCTTGTCAGA
The DNA here is from genome assembly GCF_008692095.1 of Etheostoma spectabile. Lineage (NCBI taxonomy): Eukaryota > Metazoa > Chordata > Actinopteri > Perciformes > Percidae > Etheostoma > Etheostoma spectabile. The sequence continues at coordinate 6,758,949 of NC_045753.1, forward strand.
AAGTATTCTAATATTCACAGCCATTGAGTCAATTTTTGCAAAGACATAAGTGTTGTCGCCTTGTCATATGAGCTTCACCTGTGACTAATAATGGATCAATTAGGTCTCAGGTGTGTATAAAAACAACCCCAGTACACTAGACCTTCACATCAACTGCAACTAGACCTCTGCAAACATGCCTAAGATTCACCCTGAGACTAAAGTTTTGATTATCAAGAGGCTGAAGACCAGATCCACTGCTGATGTGGCAGACACCTTCAATGTGTCTCAGCATCAAGTACAGAGGATTAAAAAAACATTTGAAGACACTGGAGATGTTTTTGACAAGCTCAGGTCAAGCAGACCCCGCAAGACAACTGCTCGAGAGGACCGTTTGTTGGCTCGAAAATCCAAGGCCAGCCCATTTTCCACTGTAGCAGAGCTCCACCAGACCTGGTCCCCTGAAGTCCCTGTGTCAACCAGAACGGTTTGTCGGATTCTGTCTCGAAATGGCCTGCATGGTCGAATCAGTGCCCAGAAGCCAGCACTAAACAAAAGACAATTGAAAAACCGTGTGGCATTTGCCAAGGCCCACAGCCTGCAAAAAGGATGGACGCTGGAAAAGTGAAAAAAAGGGATTTTTCAGAGAATCTTTCGTTAAATTAAAACCCCAGTTGCTGTAAAAAATGCGGAAAACACGGAGCCCCATGGATCCAGACCCCCCAAAAAGTGAAGTTGGGGCGGAAAAAATCGGGGTCGGGGACACCCATATGGGGGTGTCGAGGTTGCGGGGGGGAAGGCAACCAATGCCCAAAATACCAAAAAAATTTTAGCTACCCTTTTTTCCCAACCAAAAAAGACCCAAATTTCCCCAAAGGGATGGTGCTCCACCTACCCCATTCCATTTAAAAATTTTCCTCAAGGCGAAGAAGACAGATGCCCCAGGTTGGGGGGCCCCAGCCCCGACATGAACATCATTGAGATAGTGGGGTAGGTGAAAGAGGAAAGGGGCCCCAAACCAAAAAATATGTAAACCTGGGAGGCATGCAAGATGCTTCCCATATTCCTGAGCTTCACAATACATTTTTAACCCTCCCGATGCTGGGGGTCTTCAACTCGGAAGTCTAAAAATATTAAAATATAATCTAACAGCACCTTTTTAATTTTGTTTTTATGAAAATTTTTTTCAGTGCATTGAACTCATTTTGGGGGGGTTTTGCTTTCATTTAGTATTTTTTACACCCAATTTTTTTAATTAAAAGTCAGGTTTTAGCAGTGTTTCACAAAAAGATAAACGACAAGACTTTTTTTCAGGGACTGTATACACTGTAATAATTTTTTTACTATGGTTGGGAGGAGGAAAAAATAAAGGGAATTAGTTCAAAATTTAAAAAGAACCAAACAAAGATGAAAAATACATTGTGGTTTTTTCGCACTTTTTGCTAAGGATTTGGGGATTTTGAAAATTACATTTTGGTGTATGAAATGTTTGTAGACCCTACATTTAATGAAGGGGACATTTGGAGGAGTTGTGCCTGTAGTAACTGGGCCCCCCACCCTTGATAGTCAAATTCTGCCCCTGAATGCACAACATATGAAAATAACTTTAAATCTGTTTTGCAAAACCAGTTTGGGCTCATTCACTTAATTTAGTTCTAAACTCTAAAAACTCAGAAGACTTTTAATTTAGTAATCCATCACAGTGATGGATTATACACCATCACTGTAAACTGTTACATTTTGCATAATTGCAGTATCAGGCCATTTTATTTTGAATACATACAGTAGACAATGGGACATTCCATTGGCAGCATCTCTAATTTCTGCATTTCACTCACTAAAATACATTTTTTAATCAATAAAATATTCTTTGCAGGGATGTTAGTACCCCTTTGTTAAGAACATCCCAGTAACAGTTATAGACTGTAGAATCAAATAAACCCAGATTATATTGTTTTAAAAAGCACCCTTTCGAAAATCAAGAATGCACAGCATTTATTTCAGAATATTTACCATGAAGAAGAAAGAGAAAAAAAAATTTAATGTAGTATTGGAAAACAATCTACAGTAATGTGACTCAGCATTGCAATGCAGGGATGATGATGCAGGGTTGACAATAACAAAACTATGGTGACAGCAGCAGCCATATCCCTTAAATGTTTATGAGTGTTTTTTTGGATAGTAAAATATGAAACTTAGTGTCATTGTGCTGCTTCCAACCTTCTCTCTTTCTTTCTGGATGTCTCACTCTCAGTGACAGGATTTCCATACCCCAGTACAGGAGCAGCTGTGGCCTATAGAGGGGGCCATTTGAGAGGGAGGGGACGCGCTGTCTACAACACGTTCCGTGCTGCACCTCCTCCTCCACCCATCCCTGCCTATGGAGCGTGAGTGCCTGGTCTCACACACACACACACACACACACACACACACACACACACACACACACACACACACACACACACACACACACACACACAAAACTAACTGAAACAAACACACAAAGAAACACTGTATTACACATCTCTAAGACGGAAATCACACAATTGCACAAATGGAATTCACAGCATTACTAAAAGACATAAGCTAACACACACACACAAAATATATACTCTACTTACTCACACATACACACATGCAGTAAAAGAAGAACGTTGAGGTGAAAACAACAATGCTGATAGAGCAGAAAATTGCTCTTTGAATTGAGAAGGGCCAAATTTGTCTTCCTTTTTTTGGATGTGTCATTCTGTATACGGCTGTAAGTGGACTGCTTTGACCTGCCCTGCACACTCCAATAGGGTCAGAGTGAGAGACCTAGTGAATGTCAAAGGGACATACATGGAATGAGAAAAAAGAAAAAAAATAGATGTCCGAGAGGTTAAAAGAAAAAAAATGAGAAGAATAGAAAACCAGATGGAGACAGAGAAAAGTAAAGATTAAAGGCAAAAGGCCTAGAGAAGAGAATAATGGTGCAGTTGACCACATGGAACTACTGAATTAATCATTTACTGTATGGTACTGTAGTAATACAAATGTATTAACAAAATTGTTTTGAAAATGAACAGAATCAAAAATGAAAGAAAATGCATTGTATTGTTTGGTTTGGATGTAGCTTTAAGAAGTCACACTTATTTGAGGATAACTATCTGTTAATAGCTAATCATGAGTTTCTGCAATAAGCATTAAGGAAAATGCATGGTTTCTGCATTCCTGTAACTGTGAGAATCCTCATAATGTAAATTTTATCAACTGCTCCTGTCCACAAGCTTCCACTTGAACATTGGTGTGAACAATCAACACCACCCAAATTCAATGTTTGTTTTATGCTCACTCAAGGTAGCATGGGTGCATAAGCTACAAGAGTGCACAAGGACTTTCAAGGTTGACACGTTGTATGTGACAGTATATTCCAAAATGCCAGGCAGCAGGGCAGACAAAGTATCACGTTAAGTTACAAAACATGACGGTGTGCATCATACAAGTCCTCAATGCTGAGTGAATGCTTGATTGTGGAAAGAAAAGTGACTGAAGCGGAGATAGTTTTTCTGTAGATACTTGTTTATACCATAGATTGTAAAAATAATAGACGTAGCATCAGTGACATCACCTATTGGTTTGTTGACCGGCGTTTAACTAACTGATTTGTTTCATTGGCTTGACCAATTGACATATTGGGTATCATCCGCATAACAATAAAAGTTAATGGTGTTACCTAATAATATTGGCTAGAGAAAGCATAATAAGGTGAATAGAATTGGTCCAACCACCAAGCCTTGTGGGACACCATGGCTAACTTTAGCGTTAGATTCATCGTTAACATGAACAAACTGAGACCAATCTGATAAATAGGACTTAAGCCAACTTGGTGTGGTTCCTTTAAAGCCAGTGTCATTTTCACGTCTTTTTAATAGGATGTTATGGTCAATAGTGTTGAATGCAGCAGTAAGATCTAAACAGGCAAGTGAAGAGAAAAGTTCTTTGTCTGAAGCAATTAGAAGAAAATTTGTAATTTTCAACAGGGCCGTCTCTGTGCTAAATCCTAACTGAAAATTCTTTAGATCTTAGACAAAAATGGAAGATTAGATATGCTGTAGGTCTATAGTTGGCTAAGACCCAGGAGTGGGTTTTTAAAGAAGAGGTTTTATCATCGCTACTTTAAATGACTGTGGTACATAACCTGTTACTGAAGACATATTGATCCTGTCTGGTAAAATAGTGTTAAACAAGGGTAAAGCTTCTTTGAGTAGCCTATTTGGGATAGGATCTAAGAGACAGGTAGATGGCTTAGCTGAGGAAATCTTTAGCGTTCAAGGTGGTCTAAGCGTGTTTTTTAGGCTACAACATTTTTTGTCACATACAGTAAACAACTTCTCACTATCCGCTAGCTGCCTGCCCCCTGAACACACTGTAAAAAAAAAACGGTCTCTGTAGACAGCCCAGGCTCCACACACGGCACCAAAAATGAACTGACCAATCTGCACCACCAAAGTTTGAGTTTCAGCGCTCCAGTCAATAACCAACAAGAAGGATTTGGGGGTGGGGGTTGGTGGTTAGTGTACAGAAGTACGGAAGGGAGGGGATGTGGAGGAGGGAGGGGTAAGCTAGCTAGCCTTTTTTTATTTGAAAATACTTTGAACGTCAACAAGAAGTGCCGTCACCCAACATGTTTAGGGTACCTTTAATTGGTGAAGGTTGAGAAAAGCAGTCTAAATATATGTCAGGTCTTACAGCTGTTTCTAGGATTCATGCATTTGGAGATTAACATAGAACAGGTTTAGGGCAAGAAGGGATGAATTTTATCTCTAATAGTTAATAATCAAAAATCTATAATTTTATCAGTAATGAGGCTCATGAAGTGAGCTACTGTTACTTTGTTGCAAAGTGGCATATAAGCAATGAAAACCTGATGCTGTGTGGCATAAAAAATGCAGTATACTGCTATTGAGTATACATTTTTGACATTGTAGGATTTACAATTAATATTGGATCATTTGGTGTTTCCTGTGTTTTGACAGAGGTTAGAGTACCTAGAGGGGTCAAAGGTTATATGATGCCATTGACAGGCGTCCATACAACACCTCCTTTGATAAACGTGTCATTGAATTAAATTACAAATTTCTCTGGGTTTGAACATTGCTGGAAACAATTGGTATAATGTGAGTACACAAACTCAACAACACAGTTAGTTGTTTTTAGACATTTTAATGCAGAAATATTATATCTTTAATAACTTATTAACTAAAACACCATATCAATGTAGTTTTACTTCAACCTAAAACAAGAAATGCCTTATGTTTGACATCTTCTGTCAACAGTGTGGTCTACCAGGATGGCTTTTATGGAGCAGAAATATATGTAAGTCAACATATATTCATTTTTATTTTTATTCATGAACTTATTTACTATGATCAATGAAGAAAATAATTTGGTACAGAATGTCTTGAGCATTTGATCCAATGGTTTACTTAAAGTCAGTTGTTGTATTTGCACCTTCATTTTGGGGGACCTTGTGCTCCTAACTTGAGGTGGTATTGAATTTATGTTTCTCTCTTCAGGGAGGGTATGCAGCTTACAGATATGCCCAGCCAGCTGGTACTGCTGCAGCTGCATACAGTGACAGGTATGTTGGCTGCCTTTTTCCTTCTGCGGATCACTTCAAGGTATTCTGTTTGCATCAGTTACATGTAAATAATTATGATTATTTTTAAATTCAACATTTCCCAAACACTTTCTGTGTATCCCTCAGTCCTTCCATGGGCCTGTTGCATGAAAGTAGAATAAAGATATCCAGGACAAGTGTAAAAGCGCAGCTTGACTTAGTGTGATCCGCTCATTGCGGCTTAATCGGTTGCACGTTTGCCTAACCAGGATGAACAGGTGAAGCCATGACCAGCCAGGTGTAGATAGCTGGGATAAGTGCCCGTTCACGGCTTTTTTAAATAGACCACGGTATCGATCACAGATTTTCTGATGCACCAATGGAGAAGGCGCATGCGGCATATGTTTCACCCAATGAGCAGCAGCTTCTTATGGAAAGTAACCAGAAGGTGAAGCATATAATATGCAAAAAGGGAAATACTGCTGTTATCAAACGGAGAGTAAAAAGCCCAACAGACTATAGCGGACAGACAGAATGTGTAAGGATGTAAAAATATCTACTTATCCTTCTAGTCACAACACATTTTTACAAAGTTGTAGACTACTACTAAAGTTACTAATAAAGTTGTAGTCTTTTAATTGCTTTAAATATGATAGTTTTATGTTGGTTTTTATTGCTGTATCTCTTTATGTGATAAATGGGCTGGTTTTACTGTAAAGTGTCTTTTGAGTAGCCTACCATGTAAAGCAAAATATAAATAAAATGTATTATTATTTAGCCTACTTTGCCTTAAAAGTGAGCAGAGGGAATTAATGTTCCTCGGGAAATGTATCCTAAGGACTAGGCTTAATTTCAAACCCTTATTTACAACGCAAGAACATGTTTTACAACCATATGCACAAATCTCTATAAGCTGTCTAATTCTAAACATCTTTGTACAATTAATGTTCAAAAAGAACAATCAGAAAGTGACAAAAACTAAAAAAAAGAAGTAAGTGACTTCAATACACGCTCTGAGCATATATGTAAAACAATATTCATGTTTTTTTTAATTCTTCAGCACCAAAATAGAAAGATTAAGAAGCATTGTGGTGTTTCCTGTGTGATGAACGTGCACTACACTATATACGTGTATAGGCCACGTTATTGGTCCAGTGATGTGAGACTAATTGAGAAGATTATGAAACCAAAGTAAGCTATAATAAAAAACATTAGGCCTACATATTAAGGAGTAACACAAGCTATCCTTTATTAGAGAAGGACAAGCCACAAGAAAATGAAATCATTAATGTTTTGGTCTCTGACCAGTCTGCCATTAATATCATCTGGGAATATCGCTGCATTGTCCCACTTAATCTCCGTAGCGTTCTGGGTTCCAGTACAACCATTTCTAACCATCTAAACAACTGCAATAGTAGTGGTTTAAATCAAACTCATGATAACAATAGTGACAAATAATGCATGTTAATACAAATAAAGCAGAACACATGCAGAAGACAACGAAATAACTTAAACGTGTTTATTTTGGATCAGAACGGCAGCTGATTTAACACATGAGATGCCAGAATTAATTTTAGCCTGGCTGTTAGCCTGCTCTGGACCAGGCTGGCGGCAAAGAAAAAATCTAACATGGTTACTTGGCTGGGTTTAATTCAACCTGGTTTTCATGCAACCGAGTCAAAGCTAAATTCATCCAGGATAACTTAAATATCCCAGTTTAATCCCTTATCCTGGTTTTGTGCAACAGGCCTCAGGATTTTGTGATGTCGTGATTGCAACAATTCAAACAAAATCAAACCAATCACCATGAATTCGGTGCAACTTGCAATTTTGACCAGTCACCGCACCTTTACCACAAATCTGACCAATAACCAGAGTTTCCCAAGACTTTAACCACAGCAGTCCCATGTGACAGATCTGGTGTCAGTATGTGACTCTGAGAGCCAATGACCAAACAGGGGTGAGAACAGGTTGAGGTAACACACGTATGTAGCCAAATTAATTTCCTTGTTAATGATACGAAGATAAGACATGTGTGACTCAAACATATAACATTTACCAACCAAACGTACAGGAAAGACCGTGAAAAACATTTAAGACCATTCTGCAAACATGTATAGATTTTAACAACAATGTACACTGTAATGTTTTTTCACTCTAAAGTCGGTGAAAGCTGCTTCCGTTTCCATACTGTTGGAAATTAACTAACAATGTTAAGATCAACAAGCCACTTACACATATGTTCAAATTTGAATCATTCAATTAATTATTGTTTTTTTACTTAAATCCACCAGACATTTTCATATTATACCAACATTTGCTGGATCCTGAGCCTTTTTGGTAAGGTTACTTGAAAAACTCAGCCCAGAGTAGTTTTATTCTAAATAGTTTCCTTTTTATTTTGAAACAAAAAATGTTACTGTCTCTTGCAACTTCATTGCAACGAAAAAACAAGACATTGCAAGTTTTATCGCAATTTTTTACTAAAGCTCCCACAAAATCAGGCATTTTGGGCCACGACAATCTAAAAAAAAGGCCAAAAGATCCTGATCCCTTACCTACCTTAAAACCGGAAATGTTAAAAAAAAAAAAATTTTAATTCCATCTAGATTCACTAAAAAAAAGTAAAAGCCAACATTAAATGTGATGACTTAATGTAGATTGCTCATGGAACAGGAGATAGTGAACATTCTCACAGTTTTAAGGAAAAAAACAGCAGCAGCTATTTCATTGTTGTTTATATAAATGTAAATGTGCTGTATTTATATAGCGCTTTTCCAGTCTTAACAACTGCTCAAAGCGCTTTTACATCTACAGGAAACATTCACCATTCACATACATTCATACATGTGTGTGAATGTGAATGCTCATCAGATAAACATTCACACACATTCACACTCCGATGCGCAGCACCGGGGGCAACTCGGGGTTCAGTGTCTTGCCCAAGGACACTTCGACAATGACTGCAGGGGCGGGGATTTAACCACCAACCTTCCGATTGGCAGGTAACCGCTCTACCACTGAGCCACAGCCGCCCCTAATATAGAATTTTATCTAATGAAAGAAGGTAGGAAATACAAAATAGAGGCTATATTAAGCAAAACTCCATGTGTCATGTTGGTCTGCTCCAAAGCAAAGTTGTTCAACTCTTCTTCTTGTTCTCTTACAATTCACAGCTGTGTGATACAAATTTGATATATAATTTCATCAAAAATATATATTGGTACGCTTAAAAATATTACTTCAGCTGTTATTGCAAAATATTTTATGCACATAAACAATATTTAGTTTACCATTGACTAAAACCCATATTTCCATTTGAAAACCTTTGAACATTGAATTAAAATAAAAATAATTCACGTTTAGTTAGCAGTTGCTGAATGCTCTACATATTTCAATCTCCAGGTCACCCATTGACTTAAAATGTTTAAAATGAAAACAAGTAGCACAGCAGGGGCAACAAGTTCAATTTAAACTGGCTCTATTTGAGCTAACTGACCTCACTGAGCTTAACATTTGTTATCCTGCATAAGTGGTATCATAAAGCTGAGTATCAGCTGGCTCAGTTTACTCTTGGCTTTATAGTGAGCATGAGCAGGAGAAGAGGCACAATTACAAATGACAAACATCACCAGAACCACATAACAATATATGATATGAAACAGTGAAAGAAATGCAGTTATTTGGCCGGAGGTTAATATAGAGGGGCTGACTCAGTATCACAAGTAGACCACGCATTCTAAGTTTCATGTAAATCGGATGTTGTTGCCAGTGGGGGGTGCTATGACCAAAAGTAAATATTTGCCTGTATATGTCCCCTGGCTAGGACTCTTGTTGATTGTGGGAAATTTCAAGCAGATGTGACAATGAACACTGTAGTTACAGCCACTTTCCCGTTCATTGCTAAACATTCCAAATGGCCGCCACGCCACGCCCACACCATTTGACATAAAGTTTTTCTTTTATTAACTTTTCATCTTTGAGGTGTTGAAATGGTACAGACCAAATTTGAAGTCCATCGGATGAAATCTCTAGGAGGAGTTTGTTAAAGTATAGCACCTTGACTTTCAGGCCTACTTCCTGTTGCCACTAAGGGGCAATATGACTTAGAGCCAAAGCTTTTATATGTTGTCAGGGTTAGACTCTTATGAATCCTGAAAAGTTTTTAACCAATTGGACAATCTACACTCAAGTTACACTCACTTCCTGTTTCGATTGTGCTAGCCAGTAATTTTTGTGTGCCTATTCCCAAAACCCTTAATAAGGCAATTAATTTGCCAGAAGAAAGAATAATTCCTTCAGTTTCAGCTTGTTGGCACTTGGCCTAATGTAAAGTTCTTATATATTGCTTTTTCAGTCTTATTGACCACTCAAAGCACTTTTACAGAAACCATTCACACACATTCATACACCGGGGCTGCCGTACAAGGGGCCACCTGCTCATCAGATAAACATTCACACACATTTACACTGCGAGGGTGCAGCATCGGGGGAAACTCAAGGTTTAGTGTCTTGCCCAAGGACACTTCGATATGGAACTGCAGTGCCAAAGATCCAACCACCCCCCTTCCGGTTGGCAGGCAACCGCTCTACCCCTGAGCCCCTAATTCCTTCAGGTTCAATAGGGCCTTCGCCGCTGTTGGCGTGAAGGCCTTAACAATAATAAGGTATTGTCAGCATTTTTAACATCTTCACTAGTCTAGGTGTATCAATGAATTTTTTTTCCAAAGTCACATTTTGGTGCAGACTGGAAATGTGTCGGGCTTTTTGCTTGGACTCAAGTGCAGGAAAACAAGGAGGGAGTAGCAGTTAGAAATAATGATTTAATGAAAAAAACACAAAGGGACATACCAAAATTTAAAAACACAGGAAAAGAAAAGGGGTTTGTTTCAGATAGCAGGTCTAGTGAAAACTGAGTTTGTTAACCCTGAAATTAGGGAACTTCTGGGTTTTCTGTTTCAGAAAAGGAGGTTTATCAAACCTGAGAGAGAGAGATAACTCCAGCCCATTTCAGAAAGAGAGGTAACTTAACCTCAGAGTCAGTTGCTATGGTAACTGATCCTGTGAACCTAACCTGGCTGGGAGCAGGTTCTCTTCTCTAAACCTTGAGTTTCTCTGTCTTCTCCCTCTGACACAGCGCTCTTTCATTGCCTCATTCATTCATTCATTTAGTCTTTTTCAAGTGCAATTGAGTGCTGTTTATCTGCATGAATAAAAACACAGTTTATTAACTGTGTTAGGCACTCTATAAAACTTTTTGTTTTCTCAAAACATGGCATTTCCTTTTGTTGACAATCTTGTTGATGAAGAAGCTGTATTACCTCGCAGAAAGTTAAATATATGTTGGGAAATGATGAGCCCCGACCATTTTCATTTCCAAATACTAGCCTACTTGTTTGAGCGGTATCGTTTTTCTTCCTAGTCTACCAGTTATGTAGCCTACATAACCTTATCTGTACTCATGTCACTAACGTCACTCATTGTGGACATGCTCTTAAATCCCAGTAGATTCTTTGTGTCACATTATGTTTTTTGTGCAAATGGCAGTTTTCTTTACATTGTGAGGCAGAGCATATAAGTAAAGCTACTGTATAGCAAAGCGCCGTCAGAAGAGTGTGACTCGCTCTGAAACATTTTTGTATTGTTCACTGGACACAAACCAGTAAAAAACATTAAAAAGGAGTTCCACAGTATTGCATATGAATCATGTAAACCCTTTGAAATAAAAGATTATGAATTATAATTCTGTATAATAATCGTGCTGCAGCCATTGAATGGGATTAATAGGCCAATGACTTTTTCGCCCACATGATTGCACCTAAATTAAATAGATTATAGGTTCAATACCATTTAACCAATAGTATTATACTTATGACTAAATACAATAAATAATACACTATATTTGAACTTATGCATTTATTCTAGCAGCAATTTTATCCCACACCAATTTTCTTTTGCTGTGTTGCTTTTTTAACAAAACATATGTTCAAACAACGGGGAAATGAAACACCAGATGTGGGGCAGTAACAAGAGCTCGCGCCGGGACACGATCCGCAATTTCTGGGCAACGCAACAACAGGAACACTTAACAGCAGGCGTGTAGTCAGTAATGGGCCAGTGTGGCTCTGGCCCGCCCACTTTACTCACTAGCCCATCCAGCCAAGTTTGGTCAGAATACATTTTGCTAAGAAAAATATTCAAATATATGTAAAAAAAAAAATAGTAACAGAACTAATTGTGTGTGTTTAATGTGTCTTCTCTTTTGACTAAAACAAAACCGTTTAAACCATAGGATCCCTTTGGAACCAAGGATCAAACCATTAGGAGGCCTTGGAACATAGTATGATAACAACAGGCAGATTATCTGAGCTGCCTTCAGCAGCTAACTTTTAGCTTTCTAGACAATGTACCATGGATGTGTTAGGCAATATACTGCTAAAAGTTACCGCAACAACAATGGTCTTCAAAAATCTTTTTCAATTGTCATTCCCCTTGCACCTCCCTGTCACCCCCCTCACCTCTAGGCCATGAACCTCTGCAGCCTTGTACGGTATCTCCTCTAACCCTCCCCCTGCCCAGAACTGCTCCGCTCCTCCCTGTGCAAATATCCTCAGCCCTCAGGGAGCCTGCAGTCTGCCAGGCATTCCTCTGGATCAAAAGGGATATGTGTTTAGAAAAAAACGTGTGTGTGTGTACACCCGCTGCTACTGCTGTCTAGGTGTGTGTTTGTGTGTTTATGAAGGTACTTGTAGAGCTAATCTCAGGCCCGATAAGAAACAACCACAGCAGGAGCCTGTAGGCCGCCGATAATGTAAGATTTATCAGAGGCAAGGAGCGAGCGATGTGCTCTCTTTCTTTTTCTCCTTTCACACATTCCCTCTTTCTCACTTTTACTGTATTATTTGTTCTCCCTGTGGCTGATAGTAGTATATTCCTATCCACTCTCTCCCCATTTCATCTCTAATACTGTGCCTCTCTCATTCTACTTTTAAGCACTTCTGATTTAAAAGGAAGCCCAGGCAGTGAGTTGTAGGTGAGGTTGCAATGGAGAAGTGGCTGGGGTTGGTGGGGGAGTTTTATTTGTTTTTTTCGGTAAGAGAGGCCTTATACAGAGTGGATGGGCTGGGAACCTATGGCTATGTATGCTGCATCAATATAGTATAGTCCGGTGTTTTCTTTAGTGCATTCCAAATTAAGCTTTTGTGAAGCATTTTCTTTATATTTGGACCTAAACAAATTGAAAATCCTGTGTTAACGCTTTGTTGAATTACTTAGACATGGTTAAAATGAAATTAGCTATTAAGTTAAAAGAACCAAACTTACTTGCTTTAAATAGACACTAGGTAATCTTTATTCAAGTCTGTGCTGGATATTGACAAGTGTTTCACCTCTCGGTGAATGCTGAATGTTTTTGAATATTCCTTTCAAACCTTGAATGTTCAACATCTATTATACATTTTGCGTTCTTGTTATACTTTTCAAGCTTTTTAAAAATATTCTGGCTTAAATACGTTCTTCTTAGGTATTTAAGCCAGCAATGCAGTGTAGCTCCAGCTTTTCAGCATTCACATCCATTTTCTGCAGGAAATGCCTTTTCTAGTTATTTCTTCAAGTTTCTCTGCAAGAAAAATACAGTTTGGGATTTACCGTGTTGTTGCTGAAATGTCGGCGACAGGGGATATTATAGCTTGGCTTATCATATGCTGAAATCCACATCCCATATCTTTTGCTATAAACCCGCCCGATGCTTTAGTTATGGAATGGATTTCCCTGTCTGAATCTGCAATTCATTTACTGGATAATCAGCGCATGTCCTAAAAATAACAACAACCTCCGAGCTAGCAAGCTAAATGCTGAAAATGGCGAGTTTTGAAGAAAAACAATGCCGGCCTGCTTGGTTATTTTGTGAAATGGTTGTAAAAAAAAGAAAAGAATTTACGATAATTTTTTAATTTATTTTTGTATATATTCAAACAAACAATACACTGAGACAATGGAACGCGTCCCAGAGTTGAAAAAAAACACAGAGAGGAAAGCTGGGAAGGGGGGAGAGAAAACACATGCAGAAACAGACACCCACACAGACAGACACAAGGCAAGAGACCAAACACCTGCGCAGGTTGAAGTACAGGTTGTAGCACAAACCTACAGCCCAGACCTCAAAGATTCATGGATGCGCCATGGAATGTACACCGTCAAAAGTTCCATGTACACGACATCCAAAAAGGTAAAGGTCCATGCAAGTATAGACAGGTGGGTTGCATCAAGAAAGAGAAGTGACATTGGGGTCATACTGTCCTCTGCCGCATCAACAATGTGGAGAAGGCGTCTAACATTATCTGCTCCTAGTCTCGTTTTTAAGGAATCCTGTTTGGTCAGGGTTCACTAATTTTGCCATATGAGACTCCAAATGACGGGCTAGGAGCTTTGCAAAGATTTTCATGTCAGCGTTAAGCAGACTCAGAGGTCGATAGATAGAACACTCTGTAGGATCCTTATCTTTTTTCAGGAGTAAGGAAATTTAAGCATATCTTGATAATTCACCTTTTTCAATAGAGAAGTTAATTATGTCATGAAGGAAAGTGCCCAACTTTATACACATAACGGAATGGAGGACCCAAATGCAGAGACGAGGCAGGTAGGCAAAAGAGAGTTCCAAATCCAAAAATCCCAAAAGTTCAAAAGGGAGCGGGAAAAAAACAAAATAGGAAAACAGACACTGGGAAGATCTCACGGGGGAAATACTGATCTCAGGGAAGAGCAGGCCAACAATGAACAACACACAAAAGGAACAAGAGACAAAAAGAACACAGAGGTTAAATACAAGAGGCAAGGAGCAAACAAGGAACAGATTATTTAACAGGTGAATCCTATCAGGGCAGGCATGACAATCACAAAGGTGGGAGTAGACAAGACTCGACAGAGGAACAACTATCAAAGTAAAACAGGAAACAGAACAGACACAAGACAGGAAGTAACACTAGATGACCAGCGGGGATACACGGAGAATAACAGAAAACAACAAATGCAGAATAAGAACAAGAAACAAAAAACGAAACCATAACACAACTGTTCACAAAAAGTTACGATCATTCTAAAGCTACCCGGTCAGCAAAATTAGTTTGTAACAGTAAGCAGAATAGTATGGTGTTGCTCCTAATAAACCCTTTTATCGCGTCCCGTAATAATCTGGGGTGTTCTACAGAGCCAATAATAATATCTCCAAATATCTGTAATTCTGCTATAAACTGAGTGATGACTGATTTTTCAGTAAAGTATTAAAACGCTATCTAGCAGTACGTTGAGAAAGACGGTCTAGGGTGGTGGTGCAAAGGACGCCTTTATGGTCAAACAATGCCATTGGGAGTAACACCACTTTATCAATTGAATGAAATAACTGAGGGGATGCAAAAAGAAAATCTATTCTGGAAAAATATTTATTTCTACCTAAGAAAAATGAATAATCCTTACAGGTGGGATTAACTGCACACAAAATATCAATGAGACCCATACTGCTGGCCCATGACTTCAAAGCATTTGTGGCTTGCGCTGGAACTCCTGTGACCTTTGCGTACGACGATCAATATTTTGGTCCCACACAGCACTGAAGTCCACCCCAACAACAAAAGAACAATCCGTTAACTTCAGCATTTGATTTGTGAGCATACTATAGCAACTGCCATCAAAAATATGAGATGCATAAACTGACACATGTGCAATTTTCCTAAAACTATACTCTATTATTGTATTATACTATTGTAGAAATCTCAATTCTGTCTGTATTGTCTGACCAAGAGGAAAAACTTTAAGCGGAAGATTCCGTTAGTACACGTGAGAATAATGGCCACTCCTTTTGTTTTTGAGTTCGCTGAGGAGGATGCAACTGTATGATAGAATCTGTTGACTAAGTGGCCGGTATTGACATAGACAGATGGCTAACACTCAAAATAGGTCTGTGATCAAGATTAGGCAGCAAAAAGGAACACCAGCCCAAAGTTACCTGGGTGCAACTGCAACTGATTTCACTAAACTGACTTTAAAATAAACACATTTCTTGTCTACAAAAATAGGAAATAAAAAGCATAAAATGGCAAGCACATTAAAAAGTAGACTTTAAGCTGTCCTAACTAACTTGTGGAGCGCAGGCTATATTAAACAGGACAGATATGTCATTCAAAAACACAGTCTCTGTAATCATATCAGAAAACAATGCAATAAAACTAGGACACTAGGGATAAGCAAGTACAGCATTATCTGTATCTGTATCTGTTTACCACATGAATTATCTGTATCCGTATCTGTACTCGGACTGGGCGTGGCCTATCCCGGAAGTGGACAGAATTTAACCCGGATGTGGGTCTGGTTGTTTTGAAATGGTCGGGGCTTTAACCGTTATGTAATTTTAACCTTGCAATTGATATGAGTTGATCAGAAATTGTTATATTTATTGCTGATTAGAAAACTATTTCCATGACAGCATCGGCATTGAGCTTCAGATCAATGATGTAGTCATGGTAACAACCAAATATATACAGTTTTGCAACAATAAATACAACAATGCGGTTGCAATTATTAAGTAAAATGTAATGAACAAGAGTTTTCATACTCAATAATATAACTTTCTTTTTTTAACTTTAAATTTTTCTGTGATCTTTTTTTTTTGGTTCTTTTTTATTTTCACACCAGGTATGTGTGAGTGTGTGTCTGTGAGTGAGTAAGAGATACAGAGAGAGAAAAGAGAGAGAGAGAGAGAGAGAGAGAGAGAGAGAGAGAGAGAGACAAACAAAGAGAGACAGGGGGGCGGGGGTTCGGAATGTGTTTGTGTGTGTATCTTAATTTGTAATATTATTCATTTATACCGCAACTGCCTTTTATTTTTTTTTATAAAACAGCAAGAAAGTTTCAGACACTCAAAAAAACTGGTTAGAGCCAGCAGGCAGTTCTCTGACCGCAGAGATGCAACCCGAGTCGCATTCTACCAAGCACTGTCTGAACAAACCCCACAGTTACCAGAAGTCTCCTGGTTACTAGGTACTAGTTCAAACCGAAGTATAAAACAAACCTGAAGCTTGAAGAAACGGAATGTTAACGGAAAAGCCCCGCGGACCTGAGGGAGAAAGCTGTTCACTTCTCGGACACAACAACAGAAGGAATCTGTGTGTGTAGTGAGGGGCGCTGGGACTAGCCTATCACAGAATAGTGTACGGGAGAGGCGCTGTGACTAGCACTGTGACTAGCCTATCACAGAACAGAGACACAGTCAATGGAGACGTTTATTCAATCCGAGTACAAATATTGACTCGTATTACTCGTATAATACTTGTACTCGGCAAAAGTGCTTTATCCGTAGCGGATACTCGTTTCAGCCGATTACTCGGCTCATCCCTATAGGACACATAATAAGATTAAAACAAACCAAAAGTCGTGTTCATCAGACAGTTGTTTTAATCCTGATCTTCTTCCACGGCGCTCTCTGTGACAGAATCTAAGGTGCCGGCCATTTCCGCAGTCACAACAGGACGGGGCGCAGCATAATCTCGATCCAAACATCTGCATGTTTCGGGAGCCACTTAGCCAGGGAACGCGAGAGATACTGGATAGCATTAGCACTTTCTAGCCCTCTTTCAGCCCGATGATGCGGATGTTCCATCTTCAGTTTCCGTTCTTCATAACTGCTAGCTTCACAACTCTTGAAAAGCATGACAGAAAACAAACCAAACTACATGCCATCTCCAAACTACATGCCATCTTGGACAATGTCTCGCACCCACTCCATGGCTTGCTGCTCAATCACAGGAGTACTTTCAGTGATAGACTCATTCTCCCAAAATGCACCACAGAGCGCCAAAGGAAGTCATTCTTGCCTGTGGCCATCAAACTTTATAACTCCTCCCTCTGAGTATCTGACACACAGACACTTAGAGAGGTTGAAACTGGACATTATTATCTGTTTTGTGCAATAACGCTGGCTTGTGATGTGTGCAATACTCAACTGCTACTATTATTATTATTATTATTATTACTTTTCACCATTGCAACACCTTAATTATGTTAATTATATAAATACTG
Organism: Etheostoma spectabile; assembly: GCF_008692095.1. NCBI lineage: Eukaryota > Metazoa > Chordata > Actinopteri > Perciformes > Percidae > Etheostoma > Etheostoma spectabile. The sequence goes on from NC_045753.1 coordinate 6,776,596, forward strand.
TATCATAATATTCCTTATTAATATTCCCATTAATTATTGTAAGTGGCATTTTATTATAAGGATGCAAATGTTCCACTAAAAAAAGTTGCCTCCCGAGTCCATTTTGCGAATCCACCATCTTTGCGAACAGAGCTTTGCGCCACCCAGTTTTACGATTGTGATTGGTTTGAAGAAATTCAAACAACCCAGACCGCTTTTTTTCTCTTATCAAGGAGTGTATGCGTCAAGAGGCCAGACCCACAGCACTGTAGAGAAAGGTCTGGCAATGCAAGACTACACAGCTGTTTCTTCTGTCATTGTCAGCACATTGTCAATTCAATTTAATTCAATTTTTCAATTCAATTTTATTTATAGTATCAATTCATAACAAGAGTTATCTCAAGACACTTTACAGATAGACCACACTCCAGAATTTACAAGGACCCAACAGTTCTAGTAGTTTCCTCCAGAGCAAGCAACAGTGCGACAGTGGCGAGGAAAAACTTCCTTTTAGGCAGAAACCTCGGTCAGACCCAGGCTCTTGGTAGGCGGTGTCTGACGGGCCGGTTGGGGTTAGAATGAAGAGTGGTAATAACAAAAATAGAAAAAATTAGTAGTTTGTAGCAGTTCTTTGTAGTAGTTCATGGCATAGCAGGACGCTGTGCGGCATTACAAGGCACAGCAGGACGTAGCAGGACGTAGCAGGACATAGCAGGGCACCGCAGTGTAGCAGTTGAACATGGCATCACAGAACGTGTAGCGGGACCATGGCGACAGCTGCTACCCTGATTTCGGAGCCTCTCTGATCCAAGGGAACATGCTGGGGAAAAAAAGAACATAAGGACTCCGGGGAATGACTCCCCAGAGCTAGGTTAGTAACAAGCATTTCTGGGACATGGATGCACATAAATGAAAAGATGGAAAGATAGAGGAGAGAGGAGCTCAGTGTATCAAAATAAGTCCCCAGCTGTCTAAAATTATTACAGCAAAACCAAGAGAGACAAGGTAAAGAGAGCTCCAGCCCGGCCGGGCCAGAACTCTCCCCAACCGGATTGGGCTGTATGCCAAGTCTCCCTTTAGTTCTATTATATTCTTGATTATATGATATATGATTGATGATTGATGATAGATGATATATATGATTGTCAACACTAAATCCGTAATGCTCACATACAGCAAACCGAGACTGACTGACAGATGCAGTCTGCACCTTATTTGTGCCCACTGCGTTTTCACTACGGCGCAAAGCTCCCCCCCCTAATAACTTGATTTTTATTTTCTACACAAGCCTTTTGAATGAAATCTGTGGGGCTACAATGGACTAAACAATATATACATGCCACTAGCGATTAGTTACTAGCGCACTGAATGGGCCAGAGTTTTGTGGTATTTTGGGTGGAATTAAAAAAGGCAAAAAGGGGCATTGAAGGAGGGGATTAATTCAATTCATTTCAATTTATTTTTCAATTTATAGTATCAATTCATAACAAGAGTAATCTCAAGACACTTTACAGATAGAGTAGGTCTAGACCACACTCCAGAATTTACAAGGACCCAACAGTTCTAGTAGTTTCCTCCAGAGCAAGCAACAGCTTTTCCAAGCCAGTGTTGGTAAAAAGATTGGAAATAAGCCCCAGAAGAGAGATACACAGACAGAGAGATTGAGGAAAGATGGCAGTTAGGGGGAACATAGCGAGGAGGAGGATAGAGGGTAGTGAAAACAATGCCATTGAAATGGGAAGGTATGGGACATCATCAGAGAGATGTACTACTTCACCTCCTGGGCACTGCCCGGTGCTGTTGAGCAAGACACCCGCTCAGGGTGCTGGTTCAGCTGGCAGCCCACTCACTCTGGCATCTCTCTATTAGTGCATGTATAGATCCTGAGCATGTGTGTGTGTGTGTAGTTCAGGACTGTGTGTTAACTAACAAAGTGTGGACACAGAGTGTAAATTGTTATTTTCCCATAGGGGATCAATAAACAGATTAAAAATTTAAAAGAAAATGACTAGCTCTCTCCAAATGATTCTCTTTTACCATCTTGATTTGTGTCTCCTGCTTCAACCTCTTCTAAATATGTTTACTCTTTAGAAAACTATATTTGCTTTTTATTTCTGTTTCTTTTAACCCTAAAAGGAGGAAATCATTTTACTCTTTGTTTTTAATCTTATTTGTCCCTGCCTTCAACAATCTACTACTCTTATCACTGCCTTTTTCTTATCTTTTTCCCTCTCTGACTGATTTTACTTTTATCACAATCTCTCCCCGTCATCTAGAAGATAAAACACTTTATCTCCCCTTTTTCTCATAAATTAAAACAGGTAAAGCAAATCATTGCAATCACACACTCACCTTTACAACGTACATTTATAGGGCGACATCGATTGCATTTCCATCCCATATGCCTGTTCTTAGCGTGAGTGAGAAGAGGAAATGATTATAGATTTCTCCTTCGGACAACCCAATACCTTATGTGTCTCACGCATACTCATTGTAGTTGGTTGGCACTCCCTATCCATTATCAAACCTGTTCATTCAAAGCCAACATTGCACAAGGTTTATGTCAGGTGGTTGGAGTTGGGGAATGGGGGAAACAATTTAATTGAGTATTTCCAAACTGATAAAATATCCCCTTTGATCTGAAATGCTTTCAAGAATCCATATAATTTTATGTATGGGGAATAAGTCAAAATGTCATTCTGATCATGAATCTAGTGCCTCATATACAAAACTTCCTGCAGAGCTACTGAGCTGTCCTAACTTGTTAGTGTTCCTAGGAGTGGGTAAATACAGAATAACCATGAGAAGAGAGGAAAATAGCATTTATTTAGAAAATAACAATGAGTTTGTTAAAAGCATTAAAACTAATTTAGCTTGGAATGGAATCACTCCACCCATACCATACCTTGAACTGTATTACCACATTTAATTGTTTGTGGAAGCATGATTCTTGACACAAGTTTGGACCTATAACCTTTATTATTCTATTAGACGCCTTCTTTAATGCATAAGCCATGTAAAATTACTAATTATTGACTAATTGACACACAGCAAAGATAGCTACTTATCAGTCCAGGATTTCATGATTGCAACAATTCACGTGAATTCACCCAATCACCGTGAATTTGGTACGACTCGCAATTTTGACCAATCACTGCAACCTTTCCGCAACAATATTGAACAATAACCTGAGTTTTCCGCGACTTCAACCATTCCCACTAAGGCTACGTGCAAGACTTGGTATCAGTATGTGACTCTGAGAGCCACTGACTAAGCAGGGGTGAGAACGGGTTGAATACCAGATGTGTGTGACTCAAACATCTCACATTCACCAACGAAACATACAGTGAAAGACCGTGCAAAACATTGTAGGCCATCCTGCCAACCTGTATACATTTTATAATCAATGAACGCTGTAACATTTTTTTACTTTAAAGTCAGTGAAAGCTGCTGCTGTTTCAATCCTGTCAGCTCTCTGCAGCATCGCAAGACAAAATCAGGCATTTTGGGAAGCAACAAACTCAAAAAAGGCTGCAAAATCCTGAAAAGAGTGACTTATTATGCTGAATAATTTCTGGGCGAATTATAATAATGCTACCATGTGTAGTCTGCTGTTTGCTGCTGTGTGCACCGGAAGGGTACTTAAAGATAACAAGATACGCACACATCTAAAAATAGTGGCGGAAAATGGGGAGTCAGTAGGAACCCCCAACTGAAACCTGCCCTCAGGGTCTATAGAAATTTGTTCTGGCCCTAACTGGATGTTGTAGCCAAATGGACCAAGAGACTGGGGTTTGCCACCGTTTACCTTTTTATGTGCATTTTCTAATCAGTATTGATGGTAAATGTAGTCAATTGAAGCAATAAATTCTTCCCTCACTGAACTGTGCCGGCAGTGGCTACATGTACCAGGATGCATTGCGCACAAGCAACTGACACCCAGCCAAAACCTAGTGTAGCTGAGTTGCGCCTCTACTTATGCGGGTAATAAAATAAAAACACAGAGGCTCCGTAGTCCATACCAGTGTGAACCAAGACAGCAACAACTCTGTTATTTTTCAAATTGTCAATGGTAGCACATTACAGCTTCACTACTTCTTTTTTTCCTTTCACAATAAAAAGCCCAACTTAAATGCTCTCAGCATTTTGCTAATCGGCAATTTTGTTAGATGACAAAAAGTACTCATTGTCTGCCCTCTCGGCCCTGCTTGTTTTAGTTGTCTTTCCCAGTTTATCTCATGCATAGTACGGTGCACATGGGCTCTCTCTGGGTTGGTGTAGTATTGGGGACAGCATCCAGCTAAAACTAACAGCAGAATGATTCCGTTTCTGTTGGCATCAGAGGGCTATGTTTCTGGAGGGTCCCCACTGGCCATATCCTCCGCACTGAAGCAGCTTCCTTGGCCTCTCTATCTCTTGCTTAGCTGATTTTCTTTGGCCAAATACAGCTGAATATCTGAGCCCGCCAAAACACTGTCAATTGTATTTTCAACAATAACATTCTCTACACACATATTTTGGGATGTCATTTTTTCTGTTGGAAACATAGCTATAACCTAACAAGATTTCTGGCAGAAAGGGCTTTCAGGCAGAAGTTTAACTTCTCCCAACAGCAATACAAGCAAAGAGAACAAGGAAGTTCTGCTTTTGAGCGGCATCTAGATCATGCCTTCTGGCTACCCAGAGGCAAAATCCAGACTGAATAAACTGTATTTCGTTCTTGCCTCCAACTTACTCACTCAAGTCACTGTGCAGGTACATGCAGGAACTGATTTTGCAGCTGTGGACCGACCTTTTTCGATCAGTAATTCAATTCAAGTCAAATCCTTTTTATTTATAGTAGCAAATCATAAAAAGGGTTATCTCAAGACACTTTACAAATAGAGTAGGTGTAGACCACACTCTATAATTTACAAGGACCCAACAATTCTGGTAATTCCCCCAAGAGCAAGCATTTAGTGTGACAGTGGCGAGGAAAATTTTTCTGTTTTGGGAGAAACCTCGGGTGGTGAGTAAAATTTCCTTTTAGGGAGAAAACTTGAACCAACCCAGACACTCCGTAAGTGGTATTTGACAATGCCGGTTATGGGTGTGATGAACAGTGGTAATAATAATCACAATAAAGATAATGGAACTAAGACTAGAAATAGCAGTTGTAGTATTTCATGGTATAGCAACAGCTGTAACCATGATTTTGGTGCCTCCCTAATCCAAGGAAAACTGCCGGTCGACAGAAAACATAAGGGCTCTGGGGAATAAGCTTCCCAGACCTAGGTTAGTAACAAGCATTTCTATGACATGGATGCACACAGCTGGAAAGGGAAAGGAGAGAGGAGCTCAGTGTGTCAAAGGAAGTCCCCCGGCAGTCTAAAACTGTAAGAGCATAATTAAGAGCTGGTGCATGGCACACCTGAGCCAGTTCTAAAAGGGTTGGTAGATAAGTCTGAGAGCACGCACTGAGGAATTTATTACTTTAATTGACTAGATATACAATCAACCATGCTTGAACATCCACATACAAAGTGTCAAATTTATTTTTCAATTAGTCAACCTATTGTTGCCAAAGCAGACTTTGACAACTGTGGATCCTGTTCCGGTGCAGGCTCCCCTGTCAGGACAGGAAATGAAAGCAGAACATATAAAATAAAGTTGTGTAAACTCTTAAAAGTGGTTTGCTCGTTGATTTAAATTTAAATAGACTAACTTCTACTAATCCCGTTAATGCAACATTTATTTTGCAGATCCTGTCTACACTATACGCAATGTAAAGGCTATTCTAGACCTGTTTTTAACAGATGTTGCAAGGTAACTAGGACTACAGTTGAAAATTAGCCAACTGGCTAACACTGGCACATTTACAGAAATGTTGATTAATGTGCAAAAAAATAAATCTACCAATGTCATAAAGCTGTCTAATGCTTCTTGCGTTCAGCGTGGGGCGCTGCGGATGGCATACATTGTCCCATTGTCATGGTCAGAGCGACTCAAATAAGGGACCTTTCTCCTGTAGCTGATTATTGCAAAGAGGTCTATGCATCTGCAATCAGACCCTCTGTGCACCTGTTGCCCAGGCCGCATTTGCATCATTTTGGCATCTGCTCCGCACTTCTTGAACACAAGAAGCATTAAACAGCTTATTCAAACGCAATATTTTTTTGTCAAAATACAAGAAACTCTGTGTAGCAACATTCTCAGTAAAATATAAAATTTGCTTGTCTTCAAACAATTAGCCTCAACTATTACTTCAATTTTCAATTTCAATTTTATTTATAGTATCAATTCATAACAAGAGTTATCTCAAGACACTTTACAGATAGAGTAGGTCTAGACCACACTCCAGAATTTACAAGGACAGTTCTAGTAGTTTCCTCCAGAGCAAGCAACAGTGCCACAGTGGCGAGGAAAAACTTCCTTTTAGGCAGAAACCTCGAACAGACCCAGGCTCTTGGTAGGGGGTCTGACGGTTGGGGTTAGAATGAAGAGTGGCAATAACAGTCACAAAAAATAGTAGTTTGTAGTAGTTCTTTGTAGTATCATTTATCATTACTCGGATCATCCCTACTTGTTACACATACCATTGTCGCTAAAGGATGCAGAGGAGTAACTAAACATCTCACACATCGAGCAAGAGAAAGTAGGAGAGGGAGACGACATGGCTAACTGCTAAGCTAAAGTTGCTGGCAGCTAAGCTAAAGTACGGTAGCATTAGCTACCAAGCGTTAAAAACAACGGTTATTTAATGAAAGTTGCTGAAAAATGAAAAGATCTGTGAGTGCTTAGGCAGAACTACTATAAGAATAAGTGTTTAGCGGACTGTTAGCCGATGTAATAGCAAATCTAACAAACTGAACTGATATTTAGTGAGCAGCAACACGCTACCAACACTCTACCAACACACAAGCACCGGAAACGGAAATGAGTCCGGTACGCTTACCGTAGTCAGAGAGATCTGTTATTATGTTGTTACTGTAAATTTACCCACTCCTATATAGGCTATACATATATAATATGAGCTTCGCTTGTGTTTTTTATTTTCTATTTGTATTTTTCATCTTCATGGGTGAGGTAATACTATACACAATAAAATACAAACTTAAAAAAACAGTAACTTAGCTTTTTTTTCCTCATGTTATAATCAAAGTGAACTAAACATGTCTCATAAAAAGGGAAATATAAGTCCTTAATCAGGATATAAAAGCACAGCAAAACATACTGCTGTGTGACCGTAGCACAGTCAGGCAAGATATTTAAGAAAGAACGTCAGTAGGCTTATTGCCAATATCATACCCAAATTTATAGGAATGTTTTAACTTTTAACATGTAGACCAAAAGCCAATTTAAACTAAAAACTGTAAACATCAGCGTGAACACAGAACACAGCGGGAGAAGAGTGAAAAAAGGAGAGCGAAGGAGAGCAAGCAGGCTGTGGTATTTAAGTCACATTCAGTCAGTTGTCTTCTTGGCATTCGCAGTAGGTTGAAGGTGTTCTAAGCAATGTTGGGAGGTGTTACTTCTAGTTGAAGTTCAAAGTATTTTCAAACAAAACAAGACTAGCTTGCCCCTCCCTCCTCCTCATCCTGTCCCTTCCCTTCTGTGCTTCTGCAAACTAACCCCACCCCCAAATCCTTCTTGTTGGTGTACGCTGAAGACTGTTTGTGTATGCTTCATGGTGCAGGTAAGCACAGTTTATTTTTGAGACTGCGTTTTTTTACAGTGTGTTCAGGGGACAGGCAGCTCGTAGATAATGAGGAGATGTTTGCTGCATGTGACAACAAATGTTGTAGCCTAAAACACGTGTGACCTCGGTTAGAGCACCTTTAAGTGGTGTTGCCTAGCCGCAATTTCCTCCAGAAACTTCCACATATCGGGGCTGTGGTCAAAAAGTCAAAAAAATTACCTCCTTTAGTCCTAACCACTTTTCCTTAACCTCAATGGTAAACGTCATGTGGTCAAGCAAAGATGTGAAGGAGAATTCAAAAGGAGGTGCGAGGAGAATCCGACTGCTCTTACACTCACGTGATGGCTGATGTTATTGATGTGGGTCTGCCATTGAAACTAAAGAATTATGGCTGCCGGCGCTACTGTGCACCTTAATATTGTGATTATGAACGATGAAATGTTAATGCCTTGCCTTAAATTTTGGTGCCGCAAGGACTTGTGGGACAGCGTTATCTCCTTTCCTTTTGTAAAAGATGGTCTGGTGTGGGTACCCAGTTGCTAGAGCGGGTGCCCATATATAGCTTATACACCTGCGGCCCCTTTATACATCTTGTTTTTATCCATGGCTGCCCACAATAAAGCCACATTGTTATATATTAAACAGTTTACGTTATCCACAGAAATAAAGCTATGCTACTTTCACGTGCTAGTCGGAAGATCCTACTTCAATTCAATTCAATTCAATTTTATTTATAGTATCAATTCATAACAAGAGTTATCTCAAGACACTTTACAGATAGACCACACTCCAGAATTTACAAGGACCCAACAGTTCTAGTGGTTTCCTCCAGAGCAAGCAACAGTGCGACAGTGGCGAGGAAAAACTTCCTTTTAGGCAGAAACCTCGGTCAGACCCAGGCTCTTGGTAGGCGGTGTCTGACGGGCCGGTTGGGGTTAGAATGAAGAGTGGCAATAACAAAAATTAAATCCCACTTGTGCAGTTGGAATTACCAGTATGTTATCTTCAAGTGCTTTTTTGTCGGTGCAAAATGAAAAACGGCGGATGCAAGGGGTATTCTCACCTGCTTATATGGGCTAGTTTCAGAATTTCCCACTTAAAATTATGAGTTGAGGGGGTGTTTATGTGCAACTTCCAATCGGCAATTCGTATTTACCATAATTCCCATAGCCCCTGAAGGCAGCATATATTGCAACTTCAGAAACTAGCCTTCAGCAGCGAAAGTACAACACAAAAAAGAAGCCCATATGTGTAACATTCAGTAATTTGCGTTATTTATATATATTTTTATTTTGCATTTAATATTTATATAGATATTTTAAAAAAATATGTATATATGTATATATATTGATAGCGGTAGCAATTTTAACGACACACAAATGTAAAAATCATGCAATTAAACATTTTAGAATAAAGCAAATCAGTCACTTTCCTTAGGGCGAGGTTAAAATAAATGTAATTTCTTGTCCTGACCAGCTTGAAAGTGGAGGTGATCTGACAGTGGAGCCTGTACCGGAAGTGACTCCACAGTGAATGTCTGCAGCTAGACCCCTTTTGAGTTTCTAACACTTGTACAAATATGAGTTCATCTAAATCCTAGTCAAACATTCTGTGCATTTCCCTGGAGAGATACTAACATGCTTGATAATGCAGACCAACAATGTGTCAACATATTCATGGTGGTCGATTGTGTTTTGGATTTGTCTGTCGAACCTCTTGAAGAAGCTATTGTGGGAGTTAAACTTTTTGTACTACACTCATAATAACAATAGTTATTTGTAAGTAATATTGTCATAGTAAACACTTTTTCTACCTGTTTTCTCCTCTATAGTTATGGCAGAGTCTATGCAACAGCAGACCCATATCACCATACGATTGGTCCTACAGCCACATACAGTGTGGGCACTATGGTGAGTCTGTTCCCTGTTTCTGACTCTCTGAATATTGTGCCAGGACGCATGCGGCATCATGATGAACTAGGACTGGTTCAGCATCCTCACACTGTTGTATATAATAATACATTGTATGACACCTGGACACATGTTTAACTTTACAGGAGACCCATTTTGCACTAGAAGATTGTTCTGAACTATTTATAATAACTACTAAACTGAACGTTTAAGAATAAATGCATAACTCAAATCTAATACTTTCCTGACATGCTTTATTAATAATCTAGGAATATGTTTTTTCACTCTTTGACTTGTTCCTATGAGTTGTGTTTCCCTCTAAGAGACCCATTGTTTAATCTTGCCACTTCAGTAAATGAAAAACGGACATCATCTTAAACTCCCCATTCATTTTTTGGGCCAAATGCTACTTGCTTGAAATCCAGACAGAGAAAAAACACAATAAAGTGTGTTTAAATTTGCAAGGGGTGATATATGAATGGTTAATGTTTGTTTTTAGCTAGCTTTGCAGCTAACATCAAAGATGAAAAAAATCTTTCCAAAGAAAGAAATGGAGCACCCTAATGGGGTTGGGAGAGAAACTGAAACTGAAACACAATTTGTTTTCTTTCGTCGGTGTGGGTAGGGACTTCCTCCAAAGATTTACGACCATCTAGTAAATGCTTTGACGTGCCGTGGGAGATTAAGGTAGAGAGAAAGATAGGCCACAAAAAGTAGAATAAGGAGAGGGAGAATAAAAGTTCTTGGTAATAAACTGGCTGAAGTCAGAGCTGCTGCCAGGTGTAGCATCTTGTAAAGATGAGATGAGGGCTGATGCCGAGTGCTGACATGCTTGTGATGATGAAAATCAAAAGACCTTCCAACTCCCCCCTTGTTTCCCACAAACATCTCCCCTTTTCTAGTGCAGCTGCTAGCTAAAAGCCTTCATTAATTATGATTTTTTTCCCTCCTCTTCATTTACTTAAAGGTGCTCTGCCACACAAAACCATTCATACTTGCATTTTTTTTTTTACATGTTAGGTCCATATCTGTTTGTGTGAAAATGAACTGCTACCTCCTCTGTCAGCTCTAGCCACTAAAAAGAAATAAGAGGAAAAATTAGGCCAATTACAAAAGCTGGTCAGTGTAATGTCATGTTGCCTGAGCTCATTACTATTCATGAGCTCGCCCAGTTGCGCTGGGTAAAGGATACTGGCCATATTGGCCAGCTGTTAGCCAATCAGAGTCAAGCAGCTTAGCTCATTGAATATTAATGACAACTCACACATATCGAGCTGACTCTTCCTGCAGGCGTTCTATATCATGCTAGAATGGCTTGTAACAAGGTACCAATTTTTTTTTCCACAAAGAATGTTAAAAGGCCATGGTAGAACTTCAGACATTACGACAAAGTAAGGATGGCAGAGCACCTTTAATTAAAACAGTGGTCTCGGTTTTCCTCCTTATTATTCTACATTTTCTTCTCTTTTGTCTTCAAATTACTACTCCCTATTTCCCCATTCTGCCACATCCAAAGCCCCAACTACTAAACTTTATTCCTCATTCTGAATAAAAAAATTACAACAATCAATCAATCTTAAACTCATGCCACACATTCTGAACTGTAGCCCCAAACAAAACCTAATCAGATCATTAGCCAGGACAGGGATTGGACCTGAATGCAGAAACATGAAAAGGCAGCAGGATGAATTCAGTAGATTATTTTGAAAAGCATACAATGGCACAGCAGGCAGGTAACAGGTAGAAGGCAGGAAACAAGCAGACAGGTATTATAGGCATTAAAACATGACAAACTAACAGAGAACAAAAAAAGGGGATGGTATAAGTGCAGTAGGAACAAAAAGGGAATGGTAAACAGGTTGGTGATTGGGAGATGCAATCTGAGGAGGTGGGAGACGGAGGTCAGGCAGATGATGAGCAGATGAGTGAAGTTGAAGCAGCTTTAATTAGGGCCCGAGCGCCGAGAGCGGTGAAGGCTCTATTCAAAATGAAGGAATTTTTATTCCTTCATCCAGCAAATGAATCACCACACAGGTAATGCAAAGGCCATAGCACAAAGCTCAAAGTTTCAGCGACGCTCAGCCAAGTGTACAGAGTCCTTCCTGGCATTCCATGAATATGTGTCGTAGAGAGATCCATATAAACTACATCCAGGGTGGAAAGGGTCAATGCACGGGTAAGAAGGTCATGAGGTGGTTTCCAACGGGTTGCAATTATTTTCTTCGCAGCTGTAAATCTAGAAAATACAGCACTTTTTTACAGCATTTTCTAGAGAGCTGAAAGGCTGACAGATCATTCAGAATCAAAACATTGACAGTAACAGGCACAGTAACATTAAACAGGGTGTAAATTTTGGATGCAATATTGTTGCAGAACTGACCAACGGGAGAGCACTCCCAGATCATGTGAATATATATGCCTTGTGTTTTTATTGGGCAGAAAGTGCATAAAGGGCTGTTAAGTATTTTCATGTGAAGCATTTACATGGTGATGAGATATGTCCTATGGAGGAAATTGTAGTGAATTGGCTGATGGTCTGGATTGTGTGATACTTCTGGTTGGTCTGATAGGTCTATACTTCTGCTAGGCCATACATCATGCCAGTCGGGTTTGATATCAATTGCAATTGCAGTCACGTGCCCAGATCCTTTCAATTGGAAGGACAGAGCGCCCAGATATCACAAAGAACTGATAAGTCTAGGTACCATCCCGCAGTTTTTAGGCTGCACAGTAAAATAACTTCTGAGTTGGGTTTTCTAAAAAGACCAAAACGTTGTTCGTAAATAATGAGATGATGCTGTGCATTACGAATGCATAGTGGTGACACCCTAATTGATGGGCGAATGGCTTGAGCCAGAGGCTCTAGAGCTATGACAAGTTTTACCTAAGACTGACCAAAAATGGCCATTCACATCTGTCAAAGGCTTAATTGCATCAAGAGAAAGAAGTGACAGTTGGGTCTCACTGTCCTCTGCCGCATCAACAATGTGGAGAAAGCGTCTAACTTTATCTGCTGCTAGTAATCCCATCAATGCCCAGTTATTTTCCTTTTTGCAAACTCTCTTCCCTTCTTAATTCTTCAATAGTAATCAATTTATCCAAGCTATCTGATTCCTCTGCTGATAACTGAGGCAAGTCAAGCTGATTCAATCACCTGTCATAGTGAGATTTATCCACAGTAACCACAGATTCATACAGTTTGGAAGAAAATGTCTGAAAGGATATATTTATATCAACAGGGTCAGTTCTAACATTACCATCTGGAGATTTAATAGCGGGAATATCTGCAAAATAATCACTGCCTCTTAGTCTCACAGCAAGAAGGGGACTAGGTCTAGAACCTTGAAAGTAATAGCACTGTCTTGCTCTGTGGATTAGAAATTCAGACTAATGTTTCAGAATGTTTATTATTTTCTTGACTAATGATCGTTCTAGAGCTATCTGGTCAGTAAAATTAGTTTGTAACAGTGAGTCCAATCTGGTGAACTCAGCTTCAAGGTTTTGCAGTTTCAGTGATGTAGCTTTATGCGTATTAGAGCAGAATAGTATGGTGTTGCTCCTAATGAACCCTTTTATTGCGTCCCACAATATCCTTGGGTCATATAGCATATAGCAAGAAGGCTAACACTCAAAGTAGGTCTGTGATCAAGATGTGACACGCGGCAGCGAAAACAAACAGCAGCCCAAAGTTATCTGGTTGCAATTGCAACTGATTCCACTAAATTTTCTTTGACGCATTTCTTTTCTAACAAAACAGGAAATAAAAAGCACAAAATAGCAAGCACATTGGAAAGTAGACTCTAACCTATGGAGCGTAGGCTAAATTAAAAAGGACAGAAATGTAATCCAAAACCACAGTCTCTGTAATCATATCAGGAAAAAATGCAATAAATCTAGGATGCATCAAGAGATTAAGACAAACCAAGAGTCCGTGTTCATCAGGCAGTTGTTTTAATCCTCCATTTTGATCCTGATCTCTATCCACGGTGCTCTCCGTGACACAGTCCGAGGTGTCGGCCGTCTCCGTGGCCACAAAAGGATGGGGAGTAGTCCGCATCCTTAGCGGAAGTGAAAGCTCTGATCTTCAGTGTTGCTGGGTAAAGCAGGAAAAAATCCAGACCCTTGACTTGTGCTGAGTCCATGGTTTGATAGAAGGCCTGGCGCTGCCTTATCGTGAAGTTGCTGTAGTCCGGAGAAAAACAAACATGGGCAATGATTAGCCTGACAACACAGCACAGCCTGTAGGTTTGCATGCTGGGTTGTGTAGCGGAGGACGTTGAAAATCAATGTGCAATTAGTAGCAGTGTTCTTTTTTGGGCTATCACTGTAGATCCGGTGGGCTCTCAAAATCTTGATCTGTACACCTACCAGTTTTGGGAGCCACTTAGGCAGGGAACACGAGAGATACTGAATAGCATTAGCACCTTCGAGCCCCTCTTTAGACCGACGATGTGGATGTTGGGCGTGTATTTATTTTTGTCATTGAACATTAAACTGATGTTTGAAGATACTATTGACGTTTTGTCTGACAATAATACTGATCTAAACAGAACATTGCTACCTTTAACATGGAGAGTGATACAAATACAATTGTTTTCTATTTAACTGTGCAGAAGGAATTGGAATCAGGCAACAATGTTGATTTTGTCAGGAAAAAAATTAAAAATTACTTTGCTTTCATTTTATTATCTGATTGATCTACTGTATACACAATAAGTTAAGACAGCTTTGTTTAAATATTTTTTTATATTAAAAGTAATTGTGTATGTTATTATTTATAGGATTATATACGGATTCCGTCCTGGCCGTGGAACAACGGATCAGATCTTTACTCTCGCAAGGATCCTGGAGGGGGCCTGGGAGTATGCCCAACCAGTCTACATGTGTTTTGTGGATCTGGAGAAGGCGTATGACCGGGTCCCCCGGGAGAAATTGTGGGAGGTGCTGCGGGAATATGGGGTGAGGGGGTCCCTTCTTAGGGCCATCCAATCTCTGTATGACCAAAGCGAGAGCTGTGTCCGGGTTCTCGGCAGTAAGTCGGACTCGTTCCAGGTGAGGGTTGGCCTCCGCCAGGGCTGCGCTTTGTCACCAATCCTGTTTGTAATATATATGGACAGGATATCGAGGCGTAGTCGGGGCGGGGAGGGGTTGCAGTTCGGTGGGCTCGGGATCCCATCGCTGCTTTTTGCAGATGATGTGGTCCTGATGGCATCATCGGCCTGTGACCTTCAGCACTCACTGGATCGGTTCGCAGCCGAGTGTGAAGCGGCTGGGATGAGGATCAGCACCTCTAAATCTGAGGCCATGGTTCTCAGCAGGAAACCGATGGAGTGCCTCTCTCGGGTAGGGATGGAGTCCTTACTTCAAGTGAAGGAGTTTAAGTACCTTGGGGTCTTGTTCGCGAGTGAGGGGACCATGGAGCGTGAGATTGGTCGGAGAATCGGAGCAGCTGGTGCGGTATTACATTCTGTTTATCGCACCGTTGTGACGAAAAGAGAGCTGAGCCAGAAGGCAAAGCTCTCGATCTACCGGGCAATTTTCGTTCCTACCCTCACCTATGGTCATGAAGGCTGGGTCATGACCGAAAGAACGAGATCAAGGGTACAAGCGGCCGAAATGGGTTTCCTCAGGAGGGTGGCTGGCGTCTCCCTTAGAGATAGGGTGAGAAGCTCAGTCATCCGAGAGGAGCTCGGAGTAGAGCCGCTGCTCCTTCGCGTTGAAAGGAGCCAGTTGAGGTGGTTCGGGCATCTGGTAAGGATGCCTCCTGGGCGCCTCCCTAGGGAGGTATTCCAGGCACGTCCAACTGGGAGGAGACCTCGGGGAAGACCCAGGACTAGGTGGAGAGATTATATCTCCAACCTGGCCTGGGAACGCCTCGGGATCCCCCAGTCGGAGCTAGTTGATGTGGCTCGGGAAAGGGAAGTTTGGGGTCCCCTACTGGAGCTGCTGCCCCCGCGACCCGATACCGGATAAGCGGATGAAGATGGATGGATGGATGGATTATTTATAGGTTTTTGATTCACTGGAGAGCTTGTTTTATGCCAAATGTGTGGCGTACTTAATACCAAGTTGCAGTTTTGGGGTAGTGAGGGTTTCCTCCAAACATTAAGTTATGAAACTTTTGCAGAAATGCCTTGTTTGTCCATGAGTATGGTTTTCTTCAGTATTTTTTTTTTTTCGCAAGAAACTAGGGTCTAAAAAGCTAATTTAGCTTGAAATGTGTCTGTTGCTGACATGTATGTTTTGAATATTTTTACTCTGGTGTCTCATCAGGTGCCAGAATAGCTATGATGGTTGCTTCATGCTCACTCATCTGAGCTGCCTTATGCCCCTTTTTGCACAAAAGATTTATTGGCTATACAGATGACACATGTTAGTCATTCAGTGTCTTACTCGTGGCCATCTCATATGATATAATTTCACGCTAAGTACATGCAACAATCCTATTCTTTCCCTTCACAAATTTCCAAACTACCTACTGCACAAAATCCCTCTCAATTAAACAAGAGACAAGTGGAAAATGGGAGGAATGTTTCTTTGGAGGAAAAAGAGAAGTTCATTTTATATTACAAAAGTTCTACATTGAATACTGATTGGAGCTTTTTCATCTTTGATGTTGCAGGCTAGCCTTTACAGAGGAGGGTGCAGTCGCTTCACTCCCTACTAGAAAAGAGAGAGACACGCCCCCTTTCCTTCCCCGCAAAACAGACCAAAAAAATCAGCAACAAATGAAATGACTAAATAACCTTCTTCACCCTCTTCATGGAACTCTAAAAACAAAATGCTTCCAGGTGGCAAAGTGACCCTGAAATGCAAGAATCACTCTTAAGTTGCTTTACCATTTACAGAGTGTACACATTGTCATGTATTAATGTAATGTATTTATTTTAGAAAAGAACATTTTGTTACTCTGTGTTGACTTAAATGTATTTGCATTGATATGTTTGTAGTGGAAAAAAATACAAGTTTAGTCAAAATTGACAAAGTGGGAAAAGAGTTGAAATAAGATATTTTTTTAGTCTACCTCTTTTTCTCTCTAAGTTGTTTGTCTGCAACTCAGATCCTTGGGGGTGGCGCCAGTTTTAATACCTTCTGATTTCCCTACCTTTATTATTTCAATTAGTCATTTCCCACATATAGTACATTAAAAGCACTGATGTTCAGCAATTCCAGTTAAGCAACACATTTCAGATTGCATTTATTAGATGAAGGATACAACCAGTTCACCCCCTTAGAGAACTGGCTCCCTTTTAAGTGAGACAATAACTGGGGCTGAGTTTCAGACTGATTTAATTGGACTCAGAGCTGCCTAAAGGAGGTGAAAGGAGAATTCCAGTCGATTCCAACATGTAGCTCCGTTGTTTGTAAATTTGGAGTGCTGTCAGTAGAGAGAAAAATGAAAACAATCAGTGCTGCCTACACCATGTTATCCCCCTGCTAGCAATAGCACCCAACAGGCTTAAACAGGGCAAGTTTTAAAGAGTTTTTAGCCTCTTAACATGTTCAAAATGTCATTAAAACTACCTATCCATGTGAAGTGATTCCTTCCGAGTGAACACAGAGAATCTAAATGCTGTAGATGTGAAAGAAAGGCATAAAAGTTCTGCTAATTCAGCTATGTTTAGTTCCGGTGTTGAGACGGCAGCAATAACATGGTGTAGCACCGATTGTTTTTGTTTTTCTCTCTACTGACACCACTCCAAATTTACAAACAACAGAGCTACATGTTGGAATCGACCGGAATACTCCTACAACCTGCAACAAACAAACAAAATTGCAACAAAATTGCTACCAGGAAGTGATTATGAATTATAAAACCCAGAAGGTGAGAGGAAGAGTTTGATGTATTACTGAATTTGAATGCAGGGGGAAGTGATGTATAGCAGAGTGTGAGGCAAGAGCTATGTCAGCCATTGCAAAATAGGCAGCAGTGTGTTAAAGCCCATTGATTGTTGGCAAAGTGCCACAGGCAGGAGGTATCCCATTACTGCTGAATCCTTTTAAAGGAGAAAAGTACATTATTTCCACACTGAATACTGACAAATATGTTTGACTTTGAACTGAAGGGTTTAATCCTCCTGAATTCTGTTGCAAAACTTACAAAAACATCTTAATACCTTGTTTAGGTTATATCTGCATTTACAAGCAAACACATTATCTATAACAATTCAAGTCTACTTTCACACCCGCTGACACAGAGCAATACATTATCATACAGAGTTGTGTATAGTCATGTCGGAAAATATACATACCTGTCAATGTATTATAATTAAAAATAGAGGTGCACCTCCTGTCTATTGTGCCTTGTTTCCTCACCCTCATTTCTGCAATGTTAGTGAATCTGGATAAACCTCACTTGAACCTGGGTACTTCTTCTTCTACCACTGTCTGGTATGATCAGCTGAGAGAGCACTATCAGTAAAGAAGCACTATCAGTAAAGAATAATGTTAAACAATTGCCCTCATCATACATATCCAAAGCAAAAGATTCAACTCAGGAAATTCTGATTGAGATAAAAAATGTTTTACCAATGTACATTGTCTCCACACCTATGTACCAGCTTATTAAATGGCTCTGAAAACAAAAGCTGACATTACTAAAATACTTGTAGATTTAACAGTGCAGTAAGCAATGCTGCGTGAAGATTGTTGATATTTGAAATCAACTGCCAAACAAATACACCCCCCCTTCAGAATCTCCGCCACCCAGATTCATGGATGCGCATTGCCACAGCAAGCACTTCTGTTAGTGTCTCTGCTGACTAAACGAAATATGGCAGAGTCGATATAAACTCACGTTAGGTTGTGGATTAGCAAACTGTCGCTACTGCTGTAAAGCCAACCAGCTGCTATCACAAACAAAAGCAAACGGACCTTTTCGAAAACAGTGAAACCGTGAAGCTAACATTATTACTCACTTGTCCATAATCAGTTTTCATTCCATTCAAATCACGGTGGTTTCTGCAGCATTGAAACGCCTCACCAATGTCAACAAGACTCTTCCTCCTTTCCCCGGTCATAGAACTTATTTAAAAAAAAATTATTCTGTAGTCCTTTTACTTTTATTTCTGCTTCGCTGCCAACTCTTCTTGTTGATAACTCAGTTTAACTCATTTTCAGTGGGATGAGACCCAAAGCTCTAATTCAAGACCAATAAAAAAAGAACCACCAAAAAGAGCAGTGAAGCAAGTGGATTGATGCTCATATCAGATGTTGTAGTTACAACTCTTTTGGGGTCAGTTGATACACAGGATGGGTAGCAAAATACTTATAAAGTTTCTAAGCCAGATGAAGGATACATGTTTTTTAATTGGATGGATGTATTTAATTTTTTTCAATATAATCTTGGAAATGGAATGTGCCACTAAAAGTCGCATAACACAAAGGACAAATGTCAAATGACAGGGATTTTAGGAATTCAAACATGAGATAACAGTCTTGAAAAGGATGAGAAGGCCAGTTTTGGAAGATAATGTGAAAACAAAAATAAAAAATAACGCGCTTTACACTAAAAAAGCTCAGCTCTGGACCAATTAAAATTCAATAGATATTTAGCATATTCTGCTAAATGGAAAAATGGAAATTATCTCATGTTGCACAGCTTGCTTGTTTTAAATTTAGTAAAACAGGCCCCAGAGCTGTCTAATCCAAAACTGAGTTGGCATGAAATAACTTGAAATAAGGTCCAGTGTGTAACGTGTTTAGTTATATATATAGTCAAAATAAAAATCGGTGTTACCCGTTCACAAACTTTGTTCTTTTTCATGAATATTTACCACAACTATCAATTTCAAGTATTCCTATCGGCTTAACATTTTACATTTCCATTTGCATGAACTGGGGTCTAGCTCCATATTTTGATGCGCCATCTTGAAATACGTTAGCCGGTAAAGGTCACATGATAAACTCACAGGTGCTGCTAATCTGCTAATGGGTATTGTCGCTTCCCGGCTCCTGCAAGTTTGAAGATGGAAACATGAAGAACCACATGTATTTAAAATCCAAATTTCAGGAACAGGAGTCTTCTTCTTCGCCCAGAAAACAATAAGGATGTTGAAAAGAGCAAAGGAAAGGCTTTTTGAAGCGTGAAGGCTACAGTAGCTGGAATACAAATTTGGAACTGCGTGGTGCAAGAGTTATATGATCTCTATGCTAGATGGGAGAAATTCCTACACATTGGACCCTTAAATGTCTATAAAATGGGTGCCTGCTGTAACGTGTAACTCACGTGTACATTATCTTTGTTGTAGTACTTTTCCATTACTCACCAAAAATGTCTTGATAAAAATAAGATAAGTAAGATACAGTACAACATTCAGAAGAGTGTAAATAGATAAATATCTGTCTACACTTCAGGAATTTACTGTTTTGTTACAGCAAAAATACATGTCAGTCAGGAAATCAGGTTGGTTTGCTGTTTGTAAAATACACAGACCCCTGGAGAGACGCTCCAGAGAGGAGAGCCGTGGAGGCCGCCATGCCCCTCGTGGAGTGAACCCGAACAGCCATAGGTGAAGGCAAACCGCACACCAGATAGGCCAGGGAGATAGTCAGAACGATCCAGTTGCTGACAGTATGTCCCAGCGGGGAGCCCAGCCTAGGGGGAACCCAAAACACACCAGCAACTGGTCTGTCTTCCGCCACCGGGAGGACCTCAGAGCGAAGACACTCAGCGCTCTGATAGGGCAGAGCAAATGGAGCCTCCCGTCCTCCGCCGTCACATGAGGTGGAGGATGAAATGCCTTAAGTACCACGGGCCCCACGACAGTGGACCGCACCTTGGGAAAGTAGCCCGGAACGGGGTGCAGGATGGCCCACATGGTACCCGGGGCAAACTCCAGGCATCGGGGAGCAACCGAAAGAGCCTGGAGGTCCCCCACCCTACTCAGAGAGGTGATAGCAAGGAGGAAGGCCACCTTCAGGGTCAGGTACTAGGCCTCAGCCGACTCAATGGGTTCGAAGGGGGCCTCAGCCAAAGCTCCGAGAACCACCGCCAGATCCCAGGTGGGAATCCCAGGGCGAGTTGCAGGTCTCATCCTCCTGGTCCCACGGAGGAACAGCACGACCAGGGGAAGCCTCCCCATAGACCCATCCCTCAAAGGGGCGATCGAAAGCCGAACGGCTGCCACGTAAACCTTGAGGGTGGATGGGGAAAGGCCCGCAGAAAAGCGATCCAGCAGAAACTCCAGCACCTGAACCACCGGGCAGGTAACATGGTCCAGCATGCGTCCTCTGCACCAGGCAGAGAAGACGTTCCACTTCGGGCCACACATCCTCCGTGTAGACGGGGCCCTGGAGCTAAGGAAAGTCTCGACCGCTCCTGCCGTCAGGCCCGCCTCCAGGTACTGGGCCCCCTCAAGGGCCAGACCCACAGCCGCCACAGGGCGGGGAAAGGGTGACGAACCCGGCCCACGGCGGGCCGTCCAGGAGCGCCATCAGGTCCGAGAACCACACTCGGGTCGGCCAGAACGGCGCCACAAGAAGCAGGCAGATGCTCCCCTGAGACCCTCTCCAGGAACCCCGGGAACAGATCGACCGGGGGAAAGCGCAAATACGCAGCCTCGGCCACTCCCGCACCATGGCGTCCAACCCTAGCGGGGCCAAGGGCATCAGGGAGAACCACAGAGGACCGTGTGAAGTCTCCCGAACCTTCCGCACGAGGACTCCACCACCTCGGGGTGGAGCCGCCATTCCCCGGGTCTCAGCCCCTGTCTCGACAGCAGGTCTGTAACCTGATTCTGAAGACCAGGGATAACATCGCCCCAAGAGAGAGAGGCTCCGCTGGGACCACAGGAGGATCTGATGCGCCAGTCTGCAGAAAGGGCGCGAGCGCAGACCCCCCTGGTGAGTCAGATAGGCCACCACTGCCGTATTGTCGGACCAGATCAGCACGTGGTGACCCAGGAGTGCAGGCAGGAATCTCCTCAGAGCCCGGAACACGGCCAGCAACTCGAGGCAAGTGATGTGCCATGACAAGTGATGCTCCTGCCAAACACCCCATGCAGAGCGGTTGGCCATGACCGCGCCCCACCCGGTGAGGGAAGCGTCTGTTGAAACAATACACGGCGACAGGGTCCCGGTCCTCGGGACAGGAACCAAGGCTTCTTCCACACCAATAGGGCACAAAGACATTTGTGCGTAACCCGTATCAGGCGGAACGGGCTTCCCCTCGGAGAGAACCCCTTGGATTACAGCCACCACTGCAGGGCCCTCATGTGCAGAAAACCAGGGTTGGCCCCCCCAAATCTCACTCCAAGGTTTTTGGAAAAGTTGGCAGCCCTGCAACAGGTAGGGGAGAGCCGGGACAGTTGAAACACTTTTTAATTAAACGTAATTTACAAAGCGGTCGAATCACACTGAAAGCTGATATTTTGTAACCAGCAACCTACACGTGTCATCTGTCAAATACAGTTGCATGTTCATGGCCTAAAGTGTGCCAAGAAAACATCCCAAACACACATTACAACACCTACCAGCCTGCACAGTGGTAACAAGGCATGATGGATCCATGTTCTCATTCTTTTTACGCTAAATTTTGACTCTACCATCTGAATGGCTCAACAGAAATTGAGACTCATCAGACCAGGCCACATTTTTCCAGTCTTCAATTGTCCAATTTTGGTGAGCTCCTGCAAATTGTAGCCTCTTTTTCCAATTTGTAGTGGAGATGAGTGGTACCTGGTGGGGTCTTCTGCTGTTGTAGCCCATCCGCCACAAGATTGTGCGTGTTATGGCTTCACCAATGCTTTGCTGCATACCTCGGTTGTACGAGTGGTTATTTCAGTCAAAGTTGCTCTTCAGCTTAAATCAGTCGGCCCATTCTCCTCTGACCTCTAGCATCAACAAGGCATTTTCGCCCACAGGACCGCCGCATACTGGATGTTTTTCCATTTTCACACAATTCTTTCTAAACCCTAGAAATGGTTGTGCATGAAAATCCCAGTAACTGAGCAGATTTTGAAATACTCAGACCGGCCCGTCTGGAACCAACAACCATGCCACGCTCAAAATTGCTTACATCACCTTTCTTTCCCATTCTGACATTCAGTTTGATATTCAGGAGATTGTCTTGACCAGGACCACACCCCTAAATGCATTGATGCAACTGCCATGTGATTGGTTGATTAGATAATTGCATTAATGACAAATTGAACAGGTGTTCCTAATATACCTTTAGGTGAGTGTATATGTTCCTCTAGTCCAGGGGTGACCACACTTTTTCAGCTTGCGAGCTACTTTTAAAATGACCAAGTCAAAATTATCTACCTACTATAAAAATGCAAAAAACATATATTTATTCATAAATATATTGAAAATGATATGTGCAATATAAGTGGGTGTACCTTGCATAACTGCATTAACCCTAATGCACAATACAACCGTACATTTTTTTTGTCATCGCCTCACTCTGACGACTTGCCCTGAATGGAATCAGCCAGGGATGCATAGTCCGGACAGTAGCTGCTGATAGCCAGCCTCAAGCACATTTCCAATGATCATCAGTCATGTTCGAACGGTATTTGGACTTAATAATCTTCATGTGGGAAAAGGCTGACTCACATAAATAAGTGGAGCCAAACAATGCGGTCAAGGAGGTAGCACATTTTCTCATGTTGGGGTACTTTTCCTCTGTCAGCAAGTTCCAAAACTGTCCATGAGCCCTAGACTTGAGCTCAATGTCAGCTTGCAGTGTCAGGATCTCATCCTCCACTCCAGACGAGTTCAGATGAAAAAGTGTTGCAATTTTTGATGCAAGTAAATCCACCTCAGCATCTTCCCGAAAAGGGTAGCACATGAATGTAGCAACTGGCTCCAATAATGCAAAGTCTTGAAACCGTTTGTTAAAGTCTGACAGACAGTTTTCAATCTGCTCTGTGTAGCGTCCATTGTCAAGTTGCGCACATGCCTTCCCTTGTGTCTCCAGTTCTGACATGAGGTTCTGAAAGTTTGCCAAATCATGGCGCTGCAGCTTTGCGCAGAGATGTTGCATTTTTCGTTTGAACGCATTGACTGAGCTGATCATATTGACCACTGTTTTGTCTTTTCCTTGCAGTTCAACATTAAGGTCATTCAACATGTTGGTCAGATCGGTTAAAAAGGCTAAGTCTAGTAGCCACTGATTGTCATTTAGCTGGTTGTATTCAGCATTTTTAGATACAAATAAAAACTCTTTAATCTCTGGACAGAGCTCTCGAAATCTTTGCAAGAATTTCCCTCGACTAAGCCATCTTACGTCAGTGTGTAGCAACAATTCAGTGTGGTCACAGTCCGCCTTCTCCAGATGCACACGGAACAGCCGTCTTTGAAGAGATCTGGCGCGAATAGAACAGGCAATTTTCGTTGCCACATCCATTATCTCTTTCATGTTGAGCATTTTTGTGCATAACGCTTGTTGGTGTAGGGTTATGGCACCCGATTGGTAATTGAGGAGGGGCACGTCGTGGTAAGGAAATTTGCACACTGGAAGCTGAGTTTTCTCGATAAAGTTTTTGAAAGACTGAAAAATGTCCTCTCCCCGCGTGTGTTCTTTCATAGGCAGTACTGTTAACAGCTCCTCTTTTGCAGTCATATCGGTAAACACCATACGAATAAAAATGCACAACTGGGCTGTGTCACTCACGTCTGTAGACTCGTCTAATTGCAGTGAGAAACACTCGCAGTCTGCGATATCCCTCCTAAGTTTCTCGGTCACATCCTCGGCCATTGCTTCACAGCGCCGTGTAACTGTACTTCTTGACAGCTGGAGAGATTTGATTGAAGATACTATGTCAGGTTTGTTTTTAAAGTCTTGAAACAACGAATCAGCCGCTTCAATAAATGCCTCTTTAATCATCTCTCCGTCTTGGAAGGATTTCTTGTGTTTAACGATGATGTGACTCACCCGGAACGATGCTTCGGTGGCGGTCTTTGCTTTCGTGGTAAGCTGTGAGAAAAAGGCCTGCTGTCCAGACAGCTGGGATTTTAGTTCTTTCACCTTTCTCCTTCTCAGTTCACTTTTCGGAGGGAACTCAGTGTCGTAGCTTTTATGAACAGTCCGAAAATGCCGCTCCACATTTCCCTTCTTCTGAATAGCAATGGTAGATTTGCAGATAAGGCAAATGCACTTTGAATAGGACATTGTGAAAAAAAAGTCCTCCTCCCATTCTGTATGGAAGTGGTAAGTTTTTGGCTTTTTACTTGGTCCAGCTACCCCACTCATTTTTATACCGTTTTTTTGAGATTATTAGATATAACTTAGCTAGGCTAACTCGGCAAACTCGCTTGCTTACTGGAATTTTGCCGCTGCTGCATGCACATGCGTGCTGAGTGCTGACCCATGAAAAAAATCAAACGTTAGACTGGTTGTCCTGTATGTCAATCAAGTGACAAATGTCATAGTAAGGATGGATGATTGGCTGACGAAAATATCAGACGTTAGACTGGTTGTCCTGTATGTCAATCAAGTGACAAATAGAATATTGGCATTGTGAAGATGGATGATAGGCTGACATCTTTATTTATTTTTTAATGCCATGCGATCTACCCCCACCGCCTTGGCGATCGACCGGTAGATCGCGATCGACCTAATGAGCACCCCTGCTCTAGTCCGTATGTATCCACCGATCAAAAGAATGAAAAGGGTTTTTCATAAATATTAATCCAAGTTATCCCCCTGTAAAGTCCATTGCTAACTATCTGCTAGCTGTTAACATTGTTTGAGGAACTTGTTCCATCTGAAAGAATCTTTTCTCCTCTTCCTGCACTGTGTTGCTGGGTATTTTTGTTTACGTTAGGTTTCTGCTTACACAATAAAACTATTCCCACCTTTTTGTAGTTTCCACCCCAGGACAGCGATCTCTCCTAGTGTAAAACATCAAGAAGCTGTGTCATGTTGAAATGAGCTGTCATTGGCTATCAAAAATGTCAATCGTTACAATTGTAGCCAATCAAATTCCATTTCCAATGGTGTATAGCATGATACGAAATTCCAATGGGAGCCAGTCTAAATGAATGTGTAACAGAGCTAAGTCCCTCCTCCGAGTGCCAGCAGTCACACGCAAAAAAGATGATCAACAAGGTTTGAATTAATGTACAATGTTTTATATTCATCTAAATGCTTTAGTATGTCAAATAACAGTTGACTTCCGAAATTTGTTAAACAACACTCATTATGGCAATTATGGCAATTAAGGCAATATGATCCATACTAAGGTCACTAGCTTCCTCTAGCTATAATTTGCCATGCAGCGCCACTGGTGTGTTGACAAGATGTAGACATTAGGCTCGTTCGAGATGAGCCAGGTCTGCGCAGAATCGATCACCGGCGATCGGCGCCCGTTGCATGCCGTCTTTTTCAGTCCCTAGATTTGACGCTTGTTTTTGGGTTTTGTGGGGGGAAAAGAGTAAAAGCTCCTTTGAGATGGCCTCAGGTCAAAACACACCCAGAATATCCACTGGGTCACTTCAAAGTTCTGTCAATATTGACACAATGTTCTCGCAATTCAGTCGTTTATTTTATTGAAATCAGAAGCATTAAAGCATAGTTCAAAATCTTAGTGCTTTAGTTATTGCTATGCTATGTATCTATTCCTGGCTTATACACTCACCTAGAGGATTATTAGGAACACCATACTAATACTGTGTTTGACCCCCTTCCGCCTTCAGTACTGCCTTAATTCTACGTGGCATTGATTCAACAGTGTACTGAAAGCATTCTTTAGAAATGTTGGCCCATACTGATAGGATAGTATCTTGCAGTTGATGGAGATTTGTGGGATGCACATCCAGGGCACGAAGCTCCCCTTCCACTACATCCCAAAGATGCTCTATTGGGTTGAGATCTTGGACTGTGGGGGCCATTTCAGTACAGTGAACTCATTGTTCATGTTCAAGAAACCATTTGAAATGATTCGAACTTTGTGACATGGTGCATTATCCTGCTGGAAGTAGCCATCAGAGGATGGGTACATGGTGGCCATAGAGGGATGGACATGGTCAGAAACAATGCTCAGGTAGGCCGTGGCATTAAACGATGCCCAATTCTAAGGGGCCTAAAGTGTGCCAGAAACATCCCAAACACACATTACAACACCTACCAGCCTGCAGTGGTAACAAGGCATGATGGATCCTGTTCTCATTCTTTTACGCTAAATTTTGACTCTACCATCTGAATGGCTCAACAGAAATTGAGACTCATCAGACCGGCCACATTTTCCAGTCTTCAATTGTCCAATTTTGGTGAGCTCCTGCAAATTGTAGCCTCTTTTTCCAATTTGTATGGAGATGAGTGGTACCTGGTGGGGTCTTCTGCTGTTGTAGCCCATCCAGCCACAAGATTGTGCGTGTTATGGCTCACCAATGCTTGCTGCATACCTCGGTTGTACGAGTGGTTATTTCAGTCAAAGTTGCTCTTCAGCTTAAATCAGTCGGCCCATTCTCCTCTGACCTCTAGCATCAACAAGGCATTTTCGCCCCACAGGACCGCCGCATATGAGGTTTTCCATTTCACACAATTCTTTCTAAACCCTAGAAATGGTTGTGCATGAAAATCCCAGTAACTGAGCAGATTTTGAAATACTCAGACCGGCCCGTCTGGAACCAACAACCATGCCACGCTCAAAATTGCTTACATCCCTTTCTTTCCATTCTGACATTCAGTTTGATAGTCAGGAGATTGTCTTGACACAGGACCACACCCCTAAATGCATTGATGCAACTGCCATGTGATTGGTTGATTAGATAATGCATTAATGACAAATTGAACAGGTGTCCTAATATACCTTTAGGTGAGTGTATATGTTCCTCTAGTCCAGGGGTTGACCACACTTTTTCAGCTTGCGAGCTACTTTTAAAATGACCAAGTCAAATTATCTACCTACTATAAAAATGCAAAAAACATATATTATTCATAAATATATTGAAAATGATATGTGCAATATAAGTGGGTGTACCTTGCATAACTGCATTAACCCTAATGCACAATACAACCTACATTTTTTTGTCATCGCCTCACCTGACGACTTGCCCTGAATGGAATCAGCCAGGGATGCATAGTCCGGACAGTAGCTGCTGATAGCCAGCCTCAAGCACATTTCCAATGATCATCAGTCATGTTCGAACGGTATTGGACTAATAATTTCATGTGGGAAAAGGCGGACTCACATAATAAGTGGAGCCAAACATGCGGTCAAGGAGGTAGCACATTTTCTCATGTTGGGTACTTTCCTCTGTCAGCAAGTTCCAAAACTGTCCATGAGTCCCTAGACTTGAGCTCAATGTCAGACTTGCAGTGTCAGGATCTCATCCTCCACTCCAGACGAGTTCAGATGAAAAAGTGTTGCAATTTTTGATGCAAGTAAATCCACTCAGCATCTTCCCGAAAAGGGTAGCACATGATGTAGCAACTTGGCTCCAATATGCAAGTCTTGAAACCGTTTTGTTAAAGTCTGACAGACAGTTTTCAATCTGCTCTGTGTAGCGTCCATTGTCAAGTTGCGCACATGCTTCCCTTGTGTCTCCAGTTCTGACATGAGGTTCTGAAAGTTTGCCAAATCATGGCGCTGCAGCTTTGCGCAGATGTTGCATTTTTCTTTTGAACGCATTGACTGAGCTGATCATATTGACCACTGTTTTGTCTTTTCCTTGCAGTTCAACATTAAGGTCATTCAACATGTTGGTCAGATCGGTTAAAAGGCTAAGTCTAGTAGCCACTGATTGTCATTTAGCTGGTTGTATTCAGCATTTTAGATACAAATAAAAACTCTTTAATCTCTGGACAGAGCTCTCGAAATCTTTGCAAGAATTCCCTCGACTAAGCCATCTTACGTCAGTGTGTAGCAACAATTCAGTGTGGTCACAGTCCGCCTTCTCCAGATGCACACGGAACAGCGTCTTTGAAGAGATCTGGCGCGAATAGAACAGGCAATTTTCGTTGCACATCCATTATCTCTTTCATGTTGAGCATTTTTGTGCATACGCTTGTTGGTGTATTATGCAGTGGTAATTGAGGAAGTCGGGGAAGGCTATCTCCGCATTTGGCAATAAATCATTCGAGCGGCCAACCATCGGGCGCACGTCGTGGTAAGGACCAATTTGACCTGGAGCAGTTTTCTCGATAAAGTTTTTGAAAGACTGAAAAATGTCCTCTCCCCGCGTGTGTTCTTCATAGGCAGTACTGTTAACAGCTCTCTTTTGCAGTCATATCGGTAAACACCATACGAATAAAAATGCACAACTGGGCTGTGTCACTCACGTCTGTAGACTCGTCTAATTGCAGTGAGAAACACTCGCAGTCTGCGATATCCCTCCAAGTTTCTCGGTCACATCCTCGGCCTTTGCTTCACAGCGCCGTGTAACTGTACTTCTTGACAGCTGGAGAGATTTGATTGAAGATACTATGTCAGGTTTGTTTTTAAAGTCTTGAAACAACGAATCAGCCGCTTCAATAAATGCCTCTTTAATCATCTCTCCGTCTTGGAAGGATTTCTGTGTTTAACGATGATGTGACTCACCCGGAACGATGCTTCGGTGGCGGTCTTTGCTTTCGTGGTAAGCTGTGAGAAAAAGGCCTGCTGTCCAGACAGCTGGGATTTTAGTTCTTTCACCTTTCTCCTTCTCAGTTCACTTTTCGGAGGGAACTCAGTGTCGTAGCTTTTATGAACAGTCCGAAAATGCCGCTCCACATTTCCCTTCTTCTGAATAGCAATGGTAGATTTGCAGATAAGGCAAATGCACTTTGAATAGGACATTGTGAAAAAAAAGTCCTCCTCCCATTCTGTATGGAAGTGGTAAGTTTTTGGCTTTTTACTTGGTCCAGCTACCCCACTCATTTTATACCGTTTTTTTGAGATTATTAGATATAACTTAGCTAGGCTAACTCGGCAAACTCGCTTTCTTACTGGAATTTTGCCGCTGCTGCATGCACATGCGTGCTGAGTGCTGACCATGAAAAAAATCAAACGTTAGACTGGTTGTCCTGTATGTCAATCAAGTGACAAATGTCATAGTAAGGATGGATGATTGGCTGACGAAAATATCAGACGTTTAGAAATGGTTGTCCTGTATGTCAATCAAGTGACAAATAGAATATTGGCATTGTGAAGATGGATGATAGGCTGACATCTTATTTATTTTTAATGCCATGCGATCTACCCCCACCGCCTTGGCGATCGACCGGTAGATCGCGATCGACCTAATGAGCACCCCTGCTTAGTCCGTATGTATCCACCGATCAAAAGAATGAAAAGGGTTTTTCATAAATATTAATCCAAGTTATCCCCCTGTAAAGTCCATTGCTAAAATATCTGCTAGCTGTTAACATTGTTTGAGGAACTTGTTCCATCTGAAAGAATCTTTTCTCCTCTTCCTGCACTGTGTTGCGGGTATTTTGTTTACGTTAGGTTTTTGCTTACACAATAAAACTATTCCCACCTTTTTGTAGTTCCACCCCAGGACAGCGATCTCTCTAGTGTAAACATCAAGAAGCTGTGTCATGTTGAAATGAGCTGTCATTGGCTATCAAAAATGTCATCGTTACAATTGTAGCCAATCAAATTCCATTTCCAATGGTGTATAGCATGATACGAAATTCCAATGGGAGCCAGTCTAAATGAATGTGTAACAGAGCTAAGTCCCTCCTCCGAGTGCCAGCAGTCACACGCAAAAAAGATGATCAACAAGGTTTGAATTAATGTACAATGTTTTATATTCATCTAAATGCTTTAGTATGTCAAATAACAGTTGACTTCCGAAATTTGTTAAACAACACTCATTATGGCAATTATGGCAATTAAGGCAATATGATCCATACTAAGGTCACTAGCTTCCTCTAGCTATAATTTGCCATGCAGCGCCACTGGTGTTGTTGACAAGATGTAGACATTAGGCTCGTTCGAGATGAGCCAGGTCTGCGCAGAATCGATCACCGGCGATCGGCGCCCGTTGCATGCCGGTTAGATTTGTGTCCGACTTGATCCCGACTTGCTCTGACGTCATGCACACGTGGACAATGGAAATCTCACGAGAGCAAGGCGGCCACAGTTCTGAGACGCAGGCGGCGCAGTTGCTTTTCACCGACTGCAAGAGCCAGGCGCACCCAGGCGGACCCAGAGCATGCTGGAAAACGCCGGGTTCTCAGCTGATTTAACACCTGATTGGTTTACAACATGATGACGTTTTATATAAACTTTTTATTGTTTTTGAATTGGAGGGATTTTAATTGCTATTTGTCTGATTTAAAGACTTCTGTACAGAACACACGTGTGGCCGATAGTGACGTTTAGAAGTCAGAGAGACTAAATCTGTTCAGATCACGGATCATCTACAGTCTGTTGTTAATTAAATCGGCAACAGATCGCATGTAGAGCACTTTGCCAGCTACTCTGTCATCATTAAAACAACTGGAGACTGTGTACAAGCTGATATGTGGGTCTGATTATATTTTATTAAATCAGAATCGCACCACAGTGTTTTTGTCACTTCCTGTTCAGTCTGAAGGCGGCTGGAATCGTCTGGAAACTGTCCGACTTTACCGCAGCTTTTTGTCACCGCCCCCTGCTGCCATCGCCTGCTCTTGTCCACTTTACAGGCGAGGCGCAGTTCATCTCGAACGAGCCTACTATATGTGGTGTTTCACATAGTGTGGCAGAAAACATGTCTTAGTTATTGTTATTCAAATATTGTAAGACAAGGACCCAAAATACTGTTTTGAATTACGTATGAACTGATGTAGTGTATGTTTTGTTTAATCACATGCTGAAAAAGCACATTTGCAGAAACTTGAAGAATTTAGGTTTCACATGAACTCTCATACATTTATTTTACTTCTGTTATATCTTTTTCCATTTGGGAATGGCAAATATGGGTAAATCAAACAAAAACAGGTGGATATGGTTGCCTTTGAATGGGGCCATTATTGTAGCAAAACTATTTGCAAATGTGTGTTGAGAATTGTGCAACTGTGTGAGTAATGACATTTGTAAATATGTAAAATAATCTCTTAATGCATACTGACATTTGTGAATGTGTACATAAATCTGCATATGTGTATTCAAAATCTGTTTGGAATCAGATCTGTTAATGTGTAGACAAATCTGTAAATGTGTACATAGATCTGTGCATGCATAGATAAATCTAAAAAAAACCAGTGTGCATATATCTGTAAATGTGTAGATAAAGCTGTAAACGCATACATAGATATTCTTGGCTAAAAAACTATTTTGCCTCAATAGCTAAAAATCTGTGCTATAGTACTCAAGATGTTTTTCTGTTGTCTTATACTTAACCATTGAACTTGCCAAATATTCTAGTTGGTCTTGACATATGCTATATGCTTTTTTCTAAAGTAACTTAGAGTAAAGTAATAGTAATAATTTCAAGAATGGGAAAATCCATTTAGTCCACCAATTTCAATTAGTCCTTTTTTGTATTCAATGGTTTATGATTTATGTGGAAAAGAATCAAATGTTTTGTCTCCAGTTAATTAGAACCTTGATAATTAGACTAAAACACACTCTCACAAGTGCCTGGCAGCAGTAATGAAGCCAATGCAGGGTCATGTCTGTGCAGCCCAGCAAGCTTAAAAACACTAACACAATATGCAAGTGCAGTGTGTGACCGGCAGATTACTACTACACTGCTCATTGGCGTAAGTGAGTTGTATTAATGTTGTTTAGTATTTCTCATATTACTTTACAAGGTTTTATAAAACCAAATGTACCTCCTACAATGTAGATACATGTATTATTTACACTGACTTGCTTGTTCTCTCTTTTTTAGTAAACAAAAGAAAACCTAGGTGGATGAGTGCAGATGGACATCAGAAAAAGAGAAGAACAACATGGACACAGAAGGACACTTAAAAAAGATTAACAAAAAAAGAGCCGATTTGTAAAGGAGCCCTTCTATCAAGAATTACAGGGATCTGAAAGGAGGTCGATGTGGGCCTGCTCTGAGGCCAGGGACTGAATCATTTAGCCTGTAGTTCTGGCAAAGGGAAGCCTCCTGGCTCTGACCCCTGAAAAACAAGCCTTGCTAAGTGGAATAGACCAATTTGAGAAGTCACCATATAACATTTTATTTTTGTAAACTTTTTTTAAGTTTATGATTTCCAAAAAGAGCAAACACTAATGTATGTATATACATAATATATATTATATGTCTGTAATATAATAAGTTTGTTTTAAAAAAAATTGTGTCTTTGCAATTTAGAAGAGGGAGTTGAGGAGATGCTAGCTTTCTCCCTGTCTTCTGATTATCACCCACCACACCCCACCCCCCTCACTCTTTGTGTGTGTGTGTGTGTGTGTGTGTGTGTGTGTGGTGTGTGTGCGTGCGTGCGTGCGTGCGTGCATGCGTGCGTGCGTACATGTGTGTGTGTGTTTTTGTGGGGGGTGTGGAGTAGGTGATCCAGCAGACATGTCACTATTTAATTGTTAAGGGAATATGGAGTCGCCTTCAGATAATGAAATGCTTTTTGATCCTGTCTTCCACTAATGGACTTCAGTAGTGTAGTTGTTTGTCTAGTTTTGTCAAGCAGTCCGCATTTTGAAGATTCTAAAAAATAAGAATTATCAATAAGTATCCCTACAAAAAATAAGAAAGATGAATAAGTATCCCAACAATGATCTGTGCAAATTGTTAAAAGAAAGGATATAAATGATGTGATCATTTGACACAAGCTGAAGTCCACAGTGAGAGCTGAAATGTCTCAGTAGTAGGTCATGTCTGTTGGAGGCCTTACTGTCCCTTACATCACTACCAAACCTTTTGTTGTGGTGTTGTGGTTTGAGTTGGCTGTGCTGTGTAGTAAACTGCTTTTGTACATTGTGTTAGGTAGGTCAGGGAAGGATAGGGGTGGGTGGGTTGAACAGGCAGTCTGAGGGAGGGTACAAATAAGAAATATGGGAGCTGTCTACATTAAAGCCTCATAGGAAAGTCACCCATTCATCCTTAAACACAGACTTCCACCTCCGTGAGGGATGGGGTGGGGGGGGGGGGGGGGGGGGGGGGGAAGCCCTATATGAAGTCAAAAAAAGGGTCATGAACAAACAAAGTTTTACTAAGAGTCTCTTTAAACCTTTCTATTTATATGGATCTCTACTTTAATAACATCCTTCTATATTTAAACGTTGTACTAATATCATGCTGTCAGGCATGGTCGGAGAGTCAGTTGTAGCCATTTACTAATGTTGTATTTATTGTATTACCAGTAAGGGGTAAAAAAAACATTTATATATGAATATAGATATATCTATTTGTTATCTGCAACTCTTGGACATAACTTTGTCTCTGATTTTCAAATTTCATGCAGGATTCAATGCATTGTCGATGTATGATAAGGTTTTTACCTGTGATATTTTTTTAGTTGACATTCATTTGGTTTTGTTTCCCCTCAGTTTTATTTCCCTTCACCTACTGAATGTATCTTCAAAAACTCTCAAACGTTTTAGGTAGAAGTGTTTTATATATATATATATATATATATATATATATATATATATATATATATGTATATGTATGTATATATACATACTTAAAAAAGCTTACAGTACTCTGTAAATTATATACACGTGTAAATTATATAACAAAATGTTTCTGATAATATGCTGGACTTCTTCTGCTGACCCAGATAGACTATAATGCCCTGGCCAAAAAAAGAAAAAAAAGGGTGAGGGGAAAAAATGACAAGGGAAGCATTTAAAAGGAACACTAGTACCTTGCAGCCATTGGGAGAGACAGAATTTACAGGATCAGTTAGAATTTTTCTCAGCCATGTTTTTTCAAATTTCATAAGAACAGGAGACATGTGTGAGAGAGAAAGACAAAGGGAGGAGGAAAAGAAAAAAAGAAAAGAAAAGTCGGTTTTCGCTTCCTTTGTCATTTTCAAAATGAATCTCAAAATTATCAAGGTGCGGGGATGAGTGCTAAGTGGGGGGGGGGAGGAAAAGGAGGAGGAAAATTGGGGGTATGAAAGGGAGTGGGTACAGTCCCCTCTGATGTACAGGGGGTGGACAAATTTAAAAAAAACTTCCTGTAGTAAATCATGATATTGACATCACATA
Organism: Etheostoma spectabile; assembly: GCF_008692095.1. Classification (NCBI taxonomy): domain Eukaryota; kingdom Metazoa; phylum Chordata; class Actinopteri; order Perciformes; family Percidae; genus Etheostoma; species Etheostoma spectabile. The sequence goes on from NC_045753.1 coordinate 6,811,203, forward strand.
CTGAAAAAAACCTGTTCAACTTCATCTGTCTGTTGGCAAACTTCCTGGGTTAAGATCAGACATAATAACCAACATGTCGTAACACTTTAGAAGCGTGTTTACACATTTTTGTTGATTCGGAAGGGGATTCAAACTACTGTTGATAATATTATTAAGAATACTTTAAAAATTAACATGAAATAATAGGAATTTTTGTTATAATTCATTTTAGAGCCCCAGGTAGCACACCTGGTGCGTGCGCACTGCGGGTTTACCTGTGGCCCTTTGCTGCATGTCATTCCCCCTTGCTCTCTCCCTTCATGTCTTCAGCTGTCCTATAAAGGCCTAAAATGCCCCAAAAATATCATTCTTAGTGTGTACTTCACATGAACCATGAACAGATGCAGAGCCATAAAAGACATCACATGAGTTATTCTGACCCCAATCAGCGTAATAATTAATACAATTATTGATTTGTTAGATGTTCAAGAGAAAACAATTTACTCCTCTCAGGGTTTCTTTGGTCAGGAAAAGAAGTGATCCAGCTGAAAAACACACACTACATTCATGTATAGCTACATTCATGTAGAGACATGAATGTAGCTCAGTGTAGCTAAATGAAAGCAGCACAAGCTGCTGCTGAACATGGCTGTGAAAACAGCGGCCTTTTAAGACAGCTCTTTTGTTAATCAGTCAAACATTTTTTGGTGTACTATGCGTTATTTAAAATAACATATCAATGAAAAAAATGTAATTCATACTTTTTTGACAAAATGCTTGGATGTCTTTTAAAGCTGACAAATTACTTACTAAGTTGTGCCGCTTTCATTATTCTGATGTTAAAGAATCTTTTTTTATTTCATGTTTCCATTATTTTGTCCACCTCCTGTAGAGCAGTGTGAAAGTGAAGTGAATTCCTGGGTTGGTGACCAACATTCTGGAAGGCTTGACTTTAAAAAAGATAATTCACTGGGAGAATGTTCAATCTTCCTCCTCTTTTTTTGTCTGTTCAGCTACCCAAATGTGCAAAGACTGCTTCTGTGTGAAAGGATCCAGTGAGACCTCCCATGTTGCTGCGTTATTTCTCTCTCGGTCATTCGAAGTGCATGTGGCACAGTGGACAGGATGATGGGCTCAAACAGTAGGCCTACATGACTGTTCGCTAAGTGGATGTCTCAAAGCTACTAAATGATGTGTGTGGGTGTGTGACTTTTTAATGCCCGTCCGCCACCATCCCTTTGCAATCCACTGCAATGCTGTTTAACTGGGATTACACACGTGCAGTGACTGAGGATTGCAAAAGACATGAAGACAGATGAAAACAGACAAGGACTTTAAAGCAAAACAAACAAAAAGACCTAATGAAAAACAGCAACAACGATGTCAAACAAAGCAGAGATCCAGGTATCTTCTGATCTTTGCCATGTTCTTCTGATTCTGACATTTTCTGTTCTTTCGGATGTTGGTAAAGACTTTTGTCCTGTTTACATGTACTGTAAATGCTGTCCATCCAGTACTGGTTGGAGAGATTAAAAAAGAACAGGTGTGAAGCAGCTTTCATTCTAGCTCTGGTATTCTCTACGGCTGATTACTGTCATTCTAAGAAAACCCTTCTGTTCAAGCAAGCATGTCCTCCTTTACCTCAAGTACTTAGTCCTTCTATCTCTGTTCCCTCCAGAAAACCTTGCCTTTAGGCACCCACACTATAGCAAACCCCAAACCCTTTCATCCTGCTCTACAGTACACAGAAATGTAGTAGCCCAGCTGCACAACTACAATCCATTAGCCAAAACCACACCTACCTCCCCTTTTAACCCGCTGACCTCTACCATGAAGGCCACAGTATACTTTCTTGCAGTGTCACATTTTGACAGGTCTGCTCCAACTACATGTAAATTATTTCCACACTAGCACTAATTGGGCATTAATCTGCAGTTGGTATGAAGCATCATAGCAGCATCTCTTCACATTTTGTTCTTACAGGCTAATATTAACTTTTACATCACAAAAATCGGATAAAATCCTATTTGAAGTGAAGGTTCTGCTGTGTAAAATAGTACTTCAAATTTCTGATTTTTTTGTAAAACGAGGGTACATTGGATTATGATTTAACTGTTTTAGTTAATTATTTTTGACTTTTGAGTCCACATCTTCACAATTGTACATCTCGGGCTGAAAAGATGTATTTCATTTATATTCAGGCTCAACAAACAATGAGCATAAAAGCTGACTTAAACCATATAACTGTATATAACTTAACCCATACAATCAACTAGTCAGGAAAGTAGAAACGAGTGTTAAGAAACACACAACACCTGTTTACCTATCTTGACATAAGACCTTGTGGGAAGTAGCAGAGTATTCTATTTAAATAAATTTAACTGGAAGTGAAATATTGTTGTCAAATGTAAATTTTACTGTGACCTGGCCCTTAGTCTACATAACCCCTCAGTATCTTGTGTCACTTCCTCACCACAGTACTCAATTCAACAACAAATCCAACAATGTATTTGGTCTGCCATGTGTTTTTTTACTGTTCTGCAGGGCCTTCCAAAACCATCTATACAGTATATTAGTATTCAAAATAGTCTTCATATGAGTGTTTTTCTGTTCTTGTTCGGCTACGTTTAGGCAACTGAAGCTACGTTGTTATGGTTAGGAAAATATAATAACAGAACAAACATTCACCGGCTGTTTAATGAAAACGGGACTTTCACCCTGACCTTCTCCCCATTGTCTCTAAAGCGGGATAACAAAAATACACTACTTCGACCTTACTATCTACCAAGAGGTCTACATTTGCAGGATCGCAAGAGATTACTTGCTTACTTACTTGCTAGTTTTTAGCTCACAGTTCACGCCTGAATCTTGTTGTGGATTGTAAATGATTGTACAATACAGAGCTGTTGTGAATTAACCACAGTTTTTATGTGTAATGTGTCCTTTTGTGTTTCTATTTCAGACATTTTAACTTTGTTATAAGTATACTGTTGCCTTTATACATCAATCTCACTTCCCAAACCCTAACAGCCTCCATGTCCTATGCAGATCCCCAAAGCACAATGGTTTCAATTGTAACCAGTGAGTAAAATAGAAAAACAATGAATTTCCTTCCATTCTGTTTGTATTTGTCTGTTTCCCATCTGTTTGAGGCTTCAATGTGCTTTTGTATTCCTTACAGTATGTACAAACTCAGTTCCTCCCTTTCTCTCTGTCAATAGCTAAATTTTGTTTTACTGTACATTAGGAGAACAAAACAACTTTTCATGTGTGGCTGTGGCTTCACTTAAAAAAAAAAAAAAAAATATATTATATATATATATATATATATATATATATATATATATACTGGGTTTGATTAATTTAGTTTTTGTATTTCCTTGTTTTTATTTCTATATGCTTCCAATGTGCTTCAAACAAACAATACTATTTATTACAATATTGGTACATTATTATCACATGATTACTACCATTACTATTAATAAACATTTCTTTCCTCAGTAACTACTTGTTAATGCGATTAATAGGGTTCATAAACTTCATTATAACTTTGAAGCATTCAGTGTTCAGAATATACAGTCATGCAACAACGATTGAAAGCTTGGCTTCTCATGAGTCAATAAAGCCCACACACATAAGATGATTTATAGGAGTAACTGTAATAAAGTTGCTATCACACTGAAAAAGACTGCGCAAGAATCAAATGTGCATACTTCCCTTTATCCACATTGACATTGTCAAGGAAAATGTGTTTTTCGTAACTCGCCAAGAGTCCAAGGAAATGGAATATCCAAGCCATTTTATCCAAAACTAGCTGTTTGCATCACAATTTTGAAGTTTCTAGACTGAATTACAATGGAAACGGCAAACAATATTTCACTTCCGGGCTTTTTCTCACGTCTGACTCCTCACACAAGTTGGTCTCCCAAGTCTTCCAAATGAAATCCAACCTCTCACGAGCAAATCAGTTCCCAGGAGGCGGTAATAAACAGACAATGATGTTTCTGCATGCAATTATGACCACCTACGCTTTTATCGACAGTTGCTCGAGCCAATTGCAATTCCATGTTATGAGACCCTGTTACCTTTTTAGCCAAAAGGGAGACAGTTTAAACTACATATGAAATGATGCCATCACGTGATGTGTGTCTGTGTTTTACCATAAACAAGCACACCCTGAACAATTTATACTAATTTCTATATATTTATGTAAATACTTATTTTAAGTTTTTGTGTGATTGACATGTGTTTGTGTATTTGAGAAGTTTTGTATTTTGCACTTTTTTGTCCTTTAGCTTTGCACTTTACATTTTACTTGCATGGACCTAAGAAAAATGCATGAAATACCTGTTGAATTGATTTTATATACATACTATTTTTGAGTCTTTTGACTTCAATTTTTTTCTGTAGTAAGCTGAGACATGTGGCTCTGGTCTTGTGCTGTCTGTAGCTCACTTAGATGTGTTTACAGCAATGCATTTTAGTCAGTTTACAGATGTATGACTTGAACTCCATTCTAGCCTTCTTCTAGGCCGAGAATCACCCTGACACTGTTACCTTTCCAAAGATATCACACACCTGAGTGTCAAAGTTTATGGGAGCTGTACCATTTTTTATTTGGGTACACCGATTACCAAAAAGCATGGAATTTGCAGGAAAGGTGCAGTTAAAGCGGTTTCACACATGACACAAAAATTATCTTTTAAAGATATATAATATGCAATGCTTTCTTCAAAAAAACAATGTATAGACTACTAAAAAGTAATTCCTCTCAATCCTCCCTTATGACCCACTAGAACTGTGTGGTGGTGTCTGTATTTTCTCTTTTCATTTTATTTTGGAAAGTTGGGACTGTCGTTGGGACGCTTCTTCAATTAACACATGGGTGTGTAACCATCGCTAACCACGCTTCTCACATCTCATACCACCGCAAAGGTTTAACTGACACACACAGAAGAAAAGGATTATTATTATAAAGTATGTGGAGTGAATGCGGAGGCATTCACTCATAATCTGGTAATGTGGCACCTTATCGTGGAGTTTGTTTACCTTGTGTTTATTTGTGCTTCAGAACATAACCACTAAAAGACAATGAGAAAATAGACTATAATTCTTTGGACTACTGCTTTCTTTGGTGCTCCCTCTCTTCATTCACTCTCCTCCGATGATTTCCTCGACTGAGACGCAAGGAAGAGAGGCAAGTGGAGGAGACGGGGATGCAATTTAAGGCGTACCCCATGTGTTTACAAACAGTAAACCAATACTCCTTTTTTATTCTAACCAGGACTTCTTCATCGTCACGTGCACTCTCATCATGTGGGTTGAATGTCTCTCAGCACCCAACTGCACAGCCATAAAAACTGCAGTTCTGTTCTTGATTCACACAGCCAGACCAACATGTGGTCCTCACTCCCAGGAAAGGAGCTGCCCCTGCTCCTGGAAAGGGAAAGAAGGCTTCCCCCAAAGAGGATAAAGACGCAAACCAGTTGAGCCATAGGGATAGCTGCATGCCTCAACTTATTCTGTTGGCATGTACTTCCATTCTAAACTTTTTCAAACAATAATCAAACTACCTCAAGCATCGATAGTAAAAATCTTTTCAGGATACCATTTACTGTTAGTTTCCATTCTGCTCCTCAAAAACACTTTGAGTTAGATTTACTAACAATAGGGCAATTTACGCTGCGTCTGTTTATTCAAGTTTGGTAAAAGTGCACGCTATGCTTCCTTCCTTATAGTATTTATCATACCTGACACCCATCAGGCAATCCACCCTCATTCATCTTTGGTTACTTGTAGGGATGAGGGAGTACAGCATTATCTGTATCTGTATCTGTATCTGTTTACCACATGAATTATCTGTATCCGTATCCGTACTCGGACTGGGCGGGGCCTAACCCGGAAGTGGTCAGATTTAACCCGGAAGTAGGTCGGGTTGTCTTGAAATGGGCGGTGCTTTAACCGGTATGTTATTTTAAGCATGCAATTGATATGGGTTGATCAGAAATTGTTATATTTATTGCTGATTAGAAAACTATTTACATGACAGCAGAGGTGCAGAGGCAGAGGCAGAGGGAGCGCATTTCTCCGTGTTCTGTGTGTGTGTGATAGAGCCGAGCATGTTTGTAGGCGGGGGGGGGGGCGCTGTTATTATCAGAGAACGCTGCACGGCCAGTTGAGGAGTTGCATTTAATCCGAGCACGGATATTTACTCGTATTACTCGTATAATACTTGTACTCGGCAAAAGTGCTTTATCCGTACCGGATACTCGTTTCAGCCGGGTACTCGGCTCATCCCTAGTTAATTGTCATTCAACTGTTAGCAAACAATCATTTGACTGTTAACAAACAATTAAATTATAATTATAGATGACTATAATTCCTTGTCAAATACTTAATAAATACGTTGTAAACCATCTATATGTCTATATGTATGTGTCTGGATGGTTATTATAAAGTTGCAACATGTAACTATGCAACTAAAAGCAACTATGTAATGTAATTTTTTATATACAGGCCAAAAGTTTGGACACACCTTCTCATTCAATGTGTTTCCTTTATTTTCATGACTATTTACATTGTAAATTATCACTGAAGACATCAAAACTATGAATGAACACATATGGAATTATGTACTTAACAAAAAAGTGTGAAATAACTGAAAACATGTCCTATATTCCAGTTTCTTCAAAGCAGCCACCCTTTGGGCTGGATCCCATTTCTCTGTCTTACCCCTACCCCTTGCCCCTTACCCCTACCCCTTGGCCCTTGAAACCAAGGGGTAAGGGGTAGGGGTGAAAACATACCCCTATGAAATGGGACACCACTTGGTTACATCACCATACGGTATTGATCACAAACTTCCAAGATGTTGTGTCTGTCTGTTGATTGTGTGGGTTTTGACAACAGTGTCATATGCATTTATATATTTATATATTTTATAGTTATTTTATGTTCACTTTGGTGGTGCAGAGGCCATCTGCCTCTGCACCACCAAAGTGAACATAAAATAACTGTGTAGTTCTATCTGGTAGTACTTAGGTTTGTTTGCAATATGTATACATATCTATCATGTGTACATACATATACACCCTGTCTACATGGTGTGATGTATATCTGTTTTAGCTATCACCGTTTGAATGTCATTGATGTTCAGAAAAACATTTTGTTAACAAAAATCTGTCTTTATTGTCCATAAATTAAACATAACAGGCAAAAACATTACATAAAATGATGTCACAGAACCATTATCAACTATTAGAACCATAACTAACATGTCACACACATAAAAAGGAACTCATATATGTAAAACTAAAAAAATACACACAAGACCACAAACAAACGAATAACTACAGCTGCAGTGACGTGCAGTCAGGGTAGGCAGGGTAGGCAGTGCCTACCTTGCCAAAATTCAAGCATAAAAATGTTTATTAAATAAATGTATTATAAACTTGTATTTGTATTTTTACTGTTTATTCTTGGGATTTATATGTGTGTTGTTCCAATTATTTAGACGGTACTATGACAAATGTAGCAGTTACGCATAATCAAATAGAAAAAATGGCAGAATAAGCAGTGCCTTTACTGCCCATTCAAGCGATTAGCCAATGTTGCGCATGCGCACTTCGATGCTGTATTCTTTAACATGTACGTCAAAAGGCACAACTCTGCCGTGCCTTTGTACGTAAATGTGTTATGTAATCGTCTCCGTTAAATATCAAACATGAACCAATTAAAATCGAGATATTACTGTCCCTTCGCGTAGCTGACGTCATTACACCAGCTACGTTGTAAGCGCAATCCCCGCGAAATTCAAAGTCAAAATGACAGCAGCGGTGTCTGCCGACATCACAGCGGTGAGGAATTTCTCTAAACTCGAACTTAATTCAAAAAAAGAACTAATAGCAAGATGGAGGTCTACGCCAGCCTTAGATGGACTACTGCAGCAAAAGGGACAAATACTCGTCGCATCGTTTCAAACTGACTGGTATGGAAGAAGAGATGTGGCTATGTGGCCGTGCTAACAGTCAGCGGCGGGACCTCTACGGGGTCCTGGATCTGAACAACCTGCCCGCAGCTTTAACCAAGCAGGAAAAGCCGTCAGCTAATATAATACCGGCAACTACAGCTTTGCACATTTTCCACCCTGAAACGGATCAAAACACCCTGAACCGGACCGGGCCAGCACGTCTTTCAGCCTAGCCATTCTGTCTATTGAGAGTCAGAGACGATGCAAACCAAAGCGCCGTAGAGACAAGTTTTACAACGCTGTGATCGACGCCTTCACGAGGAAGCGTCGGATGGATTTTGTGTACAAATCTACCGATTGGTGAGTCAGAAACTATTTTGGGTTTAGTGTGATTGAACTAATGCTGCTAGCCATTTGCCTTCATATTCAGTTGAGCAGTGTGTGTTTTCATTGTTGCTGACTGTGACTGACAAACATAATTGGCCGCTGTGCAATAATTAGAACAAAGATGGAGAGAGAGAGAGAGGAGAGAGAATATGTCACCCAGAGTATTTGTCTGAAATCTTAACTTTGCGGGAGCACACTGTCATTGCGGTCTTCAAATCAGCTGGTTTTAGAAGTCCTAAGGTCCAGGTATAAACGGTGGGGGGGTCAGACTTTTGCGGTTGCTCCCCCGAGACTCTGGAACAAGTTACCCCCCGATATTCGCACTGTTACAGATGTGGCTCTTTTTATGTCCAAACTCAAGATATATCTGTTGAATCAGGCTTTTAATCCGTAGCAGTGGTGGGACTGTTGTGGTGGGGCCCGGCTGACCGTGAGTCTGTCCTTTTATTTGATTTTGTGTTTTTGTTTTTTCTTTCTGCCTTTTGTTCCCGCTTCTCTGCCTGCTGTTTGTTGTTTTTGTTTTTTCCCTCTCCCTCATCTCCAATGCCAGCTGACCGCCCACACCTGCTTCCTGTGTACAATCAACCGGCTCATTCTCCACACCTGCCAGCCTGCTCTCGCTCCCGCCTTCCACACCTGTCTGCCATCATCATCACCACCAGTATATCTACTCCGGCTCTTCACTCCAGTCTTCACCTGATCGTTGTCGCTACTACCTGGGTGAACTCCTAGTACCGACTGCTTTAAGGCGTAGAAACTTGTCTGTTTGCATGTTAACTCCCTGTACTTACCTCTCTGTCTTTTCCATCCTCAGTTCCACTCCGGTCAGCTGGCTCCTGGCTCCCCTCCTGGTCCTCCTCCCTCGGCGCCCCCCTTCACCCATCCTATCTGCTGCAACGCGTCAGTCTCCGACCCCCACTGCCTTCTCCTCAGCCACCTACTCCCCGGACTCGCCCTCCTGCCTCTCCCGTTTCGCCATCCTCCTTCCCTGCCTTCGCTCCCGGCCCCCTCAGGACTCAACCCCGGCATTCCCTGCACCATCCATCTGCCCTCACTGGTTCCCTGGCTCCCATCCCCGGGTCTCGCTCCTCCGTCCTCCCACTCCCCTTTCCCTCTCTTTCCCCTTAATAAATAACCTTACTTTGAGCTGTGCGTTTGGGTCCGTCCTTCCCCGTAACAGGGACAGTTTCATTCTTTTGTTTCTTTGAGACCTTTTCTGATTTTACTGTTCGTTATGTTCACTCTTTCTATTGGATGATGTCATTATACTCATTCTGTTAAGCACCGTAGCCTGCTGGTTGCTGTAAAGTGTTATATAATTATATTAGATTGATTTTGATTGATAGATTAATTGGAAATGTCTTGCTATCGACCGCGCGTGTGTGCCGCGCTTGTCAATAACGTTTTGATTATTAGCCTAAACAATAAATTAGGTAATCTGGCTTTCATAACTCAGTGCCTACCCTCTTACTGACATCACCGCACGTCACTGTACAGCTGTTGTGCTATTCCAGACCAGTCTGAAGCCTGTTGGCCTTACATTTCATCAGTGTCCCATATCAAAACCAACAACAATATACAAGTGCATGAACAGGAATTAAATACAAATGATTACAATAATACAGTACCAATGCAACATGAACATATGAATTAGGAAACGTCTGCTCGTTTTCAGCCCCAAAGTGGTTCAGCTGCTGTGAGCTGCTGTGTCTGTGTGACACACTGTATACATATACAGGGCGGTATATGTAAGGCACGTAGCAATGTATCATAGACCGTTAATATTAATATAATATATATATATATATATATATATATATATATATATATATATATATATATATACAATCTATGCAGTCCATTCAAGGCAGAGAAATGAGGGACTTTGGTGCAAATCAACGTTAGCGTTAGCATTGCAAGCTAGCGATTTTTAAAAAGTTTCAGTTAGGAACATGATTGCAAGTATATATGCACAGGATTGCATTGACCACAAAACAAGACTGTCTTAACTTTTAAATCAATTATTTAAGCCGAAAGTACTTACATTTATGTGTTTCTCTGGTCGATGCAGCAGCCACACACTGTTTGTGTGTTTACAAGTGAGGTCGCGTCCACACTCGGTTCCTAGGGGTATACACCCCTCGGTCTATCCCCTACCCCTAACATTTGGGACACCACTAGGTCCCGCGTGAACGCGCAAAAACAAGGGGAAGGGGTAAGGGGTAGGGGTAAGACGAAGGAATGGGATTCAGCCTTGCTTTGGTTACTGCTTGCACACTCTTGGCATTCTCTTGCTGAGCTTCAAAACCTGAAATGGTTTCCCAACAGTCTTGAAGGAGTTCCCAGAGATGCTTAGCACTTGTTGGCCCTTTTGCCTTCACTGTGCAGTCCAGCTCACCCCAAACCATCTTGATTGGGTTCAGGTCCGGTGACTGGAACACTCCATCACTCTCCTTCTTGGTCAAATAGCCCTTACACAGCCTGGAGGAGTGTTTGGGCTCATTGTCCTGTTAAAAGAAAATTGATGGTCCAACCAAACGCAATCTGGATGGGATGGCATGTTGCTGCAGGATGCTGTGGTAGCCATACTGGTTCAGTATGCCTTCAATTTTGAATAAATCCCCAACAGTGTCACTAGCAAAGCACCCCCACACCATCACACCTCCTCCTCCATGCTTCACGGTGGGAACCAGCCATGGTCACCGTTTCTGCATTGCACAAAGACACGGCTGTTGGAACCAAAGCACAGATTTCCACTGGTCTAATTCTGCTACTCCACTCCACTCCTCTCAACAGTTGTTCTAGAGAGCAGCAGTGCTAGAACTCTGTGTGGTATTCATCTGGTCTCTAATCTGAGCGGCAGTTAACTTGCGATTTCTATAGGGTGGTTATTCAGATGAACTTATACTCAGCAGCAGAGGTGACACTTGGTCTTCCGTTCCTGGGGCCGTCCTCATGCGAGCCAGTTTTGTTGTAGCGCTTGATAGTTTTTATAATAATATAAGACATTTTTTCAGTTAGTAAGTACACAATATGTTCATTCATAGTTTTGATGCCTTCAGTAATAATCTACAATGTAAGTAGTCATGAAAATAAAGGAAACTCATTGAATGAGAAGTTGTGTTTAAATTTTTTTCATTGAAAAATGCTTGTTTAGTATTGACCACAAATCTGTTTAACTTAATTAAGTTAACAGCCTTTTTCTAATCAGCACAACTTTGCTCATCCTTGTTTTCTCGGAATTTACCATACTTCCTATTTCTTATCCTAATTGCCTCAAGGAGGTCATCGTTTACCCAGGGTTCTGTTCTCTGCTTTGTTCTACTTTCTTTATTTGGGGCTAGTTTATCTACAGCTTCTAAAAACATACTTTTAAATGATCACTTTGCTGCATGACGCATGATGCTATGTCCACATCACTACATTGCAAAACCGTAGACCAGTTCTTTTTTTTTTAATTTTAAACAGCCATTAAGTGCTTCTTTACTATACTTTTTCAGTGACAGAGTTTTTATAGAAGTGACAGTTGAGCACTGCTTGCTTGATCTTTCTAGTATAGAAAATAATAGAATGGTCACTCAACCCATATTTTATGACCCCACTTTCTGTTATTTCTGTTACTTTCTGAGACTAGGACAAGGTCAGTCATGGTTTGGGTGGTAGAACACACATGTAGGTTCATTAATCAACTGATGGCCTGCTCCACGGAGGCCGGTGGATCCAATCTCCTGGCCTGTTCCGCACCGCGCTCCCAGATCACTGTTGCGTCTCCCATCTCCAGGTCTCCACCACTTTTCCCAATGCCTCCACACACACTTTCACTCCCTTCAGTGACACTCATGTTCCAGGCATTTGGATATCTAGGGCAAACCATCGATACATGCTGAGGGCCTACTTGGTCCAAGTTTCAGCATCTCGCCCGTGCATTGATAATAAGCAAATGCGAAATTTTAATTTGCCATTCACTTGCCGTTTGACGCCATCTTTATCATTGCACTTGTCTAGATACCAGCATGGATAGAGAAATGTGTCCATGAGGATTTCCTTTCCAATACCAAGTACCCCGGTTTCCTCCGGGGGCTCCAGTTTACTCCTACCATAAAGACATGTAACTAGGACTACAGTTGAAATTTAGCCGATTGGCTAACACTGGCAGATTTACAGAAATGTTGATTAATGTGCATTGTCCAAATCAAATAAATCAATCTTAAGTCACATACACACCAACACGTGTGTTGAACAGCTAAACCTATTGTGGTTCAGTAGCTAAGTTTTGTGTTTGACTGTCTGTAAAACGTGTTGAAAAAATGACAGTGTTCCCCACCATTGTCAGCGTCCAGGAGTTGCCATTTTTGTAGTCTTTGTACTGACCTACAATGAGCTCATCTTATAGTGTCTCATCTGCCATCTTGACAGCGTGGCTTAGCTACCCACGCGGTTGAAACCTCCCCCGTCTTCCTCACACACTTTGGAAGTTATGTAAGTTCTGTTTTACTTAAAAGAGCAGTTGTTTGTGATTATTTGTGTAAGCTTTGAAACAACAGCTGGTTGAACAAGTCAGTGCTCGAATTTCACTTTTTCGAACAATTTTGTTTGTTCCTTTCAAAGATACTTCAATAATATTGATAAAACATATTTGATAATATGCCAATAATTGAATATGTTCCCTCACCAATTCCCAACAATTTATAACTTATATTATATATATATTAATATATATATATATATATTATATAATATATATATATATATACATAGCTATATGATATATATCTTTTAAATATATTGATTTTAGAGCAGAGTACAAGTAAGAACATGAATGTCCTATTTGTGGTCAAAATGTTTGGCACTTTTGAGCGGCCTCCCAAAGAAAACCTGAAGCGCTAATACCACATGGGAATACAGAAATTTTCTTTTGAAACCTTTCTAAGTCCCCCCATGAAAGTATTTAGGCTAATTACCACCGTCCTCGTGTTATTGTTGCTTCTTGTTTCATTTTACGACGGGAAACAGCAGTTACAAAACAAACTGGAATCTCATTCCCAATAACCCATGTTAAGAGATGAGATGTGTGATTGGTAGGGGATACTGGCACAACAGTATCTACTACTCGGATGCGGGAAATATTTGAATTCTTTTCTGGTTTGATCACTTGTTTTGTTGAGGGAAAAGGATTAAGGATTTTTTTCTGAGTAATGTCAGTTACCAAATAAATCCCCTAAAAGGTCTCTGAGGGCGAGGAATGTGTCCCAATCTGTGGTCTGTTATAAGAAATACGCCGCACACACAACACACTGCGGAAGTCGAGTCCCAACCCTCTGTACACAATACCACTACCATCTTCTTCTATTGTTTTTGAATTCTAACCGATGAACTTCCTTCTTCGTCTTTAGAAGTAAAATGAAGTTAACAATGGATTTAAATCCCTCTGTTCAAACTACTCTGAGGGCGACATATTAATGTTTATCCTCAAACTGCTGGAGCTCTATCCAAAATCATCCATTTACGATTTACCAATCCAACACAGAGAGGAAGGTGGAAAATAAAAGTCCTCTGCAAATCAAATTAGCTCCATTTGCTCTATAATTTATTCATAATTAGATATAATTGAATGTCATAACTGCTGAATGTGTTTTCTATTGAGCTTTAGGCAATTAATTACTGACAATTACTACTGACTTCTCCTGACATCTTACGATTTCCTAGGCAGCTAATAGTCACTATCAATGGGAATCATGTGTAAAATGGTCCACACTAAGAAGCTGTTACAGTAATCCTAAAAAGAAGGAGCCAATTTAAAAGACTGTCCACAACTAAACAAAGCATTGTAATAAAGCAAAAACCAGAGCATACACAGAACAATGAACCGACATGAGACAAAAAGAGCCTCATACATTCAAGTTACTTAACATGTTATTGATGATCAATTACTTATTAATTATTAATTGATATTAATAATAAAATAATAATATGAATTTATACTCAACAGTGAAAGTAATTACATTTTTCCATGCTCTTACTAAGGGCCACTTCTCAAAAGCTGATTTCCAACAACTCAAAAGCCTCCACACCCTCAGATCTTTAGGTATCTTTGAAAAGGGGATACTTTTCATCATGTGTCATGTGTATTCAGCGTGTAAAAACACACAGGTCACAGGTCAGACAAAGTCTAAGAAAATAACCCTGGTTTAGATTGAGCTTGAGACCTCTTTTATTCTGGAACTCAGAACTCAGAAGAGACCAAAACGAACGTTTCCTGCATGGAGATGTGTGTTTAACGCTACTGTTAGGAAACTAGTGTAAACCTGTTGAAATGAGAGAAACAAGGTTAAAACATCGCAAAAAGCTCAGAAGAGGCCGAATTGCATGTTTTCTGCATGGAGATCTGTGTTTAACATGTACTGTGAAGGAACTAATGTAAACCTTTTGAAATGACAGCAACAAGGTAAATGTAAATGTGCTGTATTTATATAGCGCTTTTCCAGTCTTAACAACTGCTCAAAGCGCTTTTACATCCACAGGATACATTCACCATTCACACACATTCATACACTGTGGCCGGGGCTGCCGTACAAGGTGCAACCTGATCATCAGATAAACACTCACACACATTCACACTCCGATGTGCAGCACCGGGGGCAACTCGGGGTTCAGTGTCTTGCCCAAGGACACTTCGACAATGACTGCAGGGATTGAACCACCAATCTTCAGATTGGCAGGCAACCGCTCTACCACTGGGCCACAGCCGCCCCTGAAACGCATGTTTCCTGCATGGAGATCTGTGTTTACAGCTACTGTTAAGAAACTAATGTAAACCTGTTGAAATAAGAGAAACAACGTTAAAACATAACAAAAAGCTCAGAAGAGGCCGAAACGCATGTTTCCTGCATATAGATGTGTGTTTAACAGCTACTGTTAATAAACTATTGTAAAACTATTGAAATGACAGCAACAAGGTTAAAACATCACAAAATGATCAGAGGAGGCTGAAAAGCACGTTTCCAGCATGGAGATGTGTGTTTTAAAGCTACTGTTAAGAAACTAATGTAAACTGCTGAAATGACAGCAACAAGGTTAAAACATCACAAAATTATCAGAAGAGGCGGAAAAGCACGTTTCCAGAATGGAGATGTCTGTTCCATGCTGGAAACCTGCTTTTCAGCCTCCTCTTAGCTTTTTGTGATATTTTAAGCTTGTTGCTGTCATTTCAACACGTATACAGTAGCTTCTTAACAGTAGCTTTAAAACAGACATCTCCTTGCTGGAAACATGCTTTTCAGCCTCTTCTGATCTTTTTGTGATGTTTTAACCTTGTTACTGTCATTTCAACAGGTTTACATTAGTTTCTTAACAGTAGCTTTAAAACACACATCTCCATGCTGGAAATGTGGTTTTCAGCCTCTTCTGATAATTTTGTGATGTTTTAACCTTGTTGCGGTCATTTCAAAAGTTTTACATTAGTTTCTTTACTTTAGCTTTAAAACACACATCTCCATGCTGGAAACCTGCTTTTCAGCCTCTTCTTAGTGTGATACACTATAATAATCAGCGTAGCGTTTAGTACAGATTTCGGGTGTAATCACTCAAGAACATAGTAATGCAGCAGGGAAACAAAAAGGGCGGAACCAAAGTGCGGGAATCAGTACACCGCGCGGCGTTCAGGTGACGGACACCTTCCCCGTCTCTCAGACAGAGATTTGGCGACGAAGAAGGCGGTTCGTTTACTCACTCTTTGTCTTTGAAATTCTGTTTTCCAGGTTAGTACTCTGAAAAAAAATGACAAGGCTGTTTGCTTTCTGAAATGTGTAAGGTGTACTGAAGCTGTGGTGGGTTAGCTATGTGATTTATGATGTGTAAAGTCGAGCTAAAGTGCCGCATTTTTAACCGCGGGAAAACGGGTTTTATGAACAATGGAGCTAGCGGCTAGCTAAACAGTGTGTATTGGGGTTGTATGTGTGATCCTGCTCTCACTCCCTGGTGATTTACTTTGTGGTTTTTAAGATATCCTGACAAAAAGGTTGATGTTAAAAGGTTGTGACATTTAGCACTTAAAAGGTAGATTCTCCTAAAAGTTAGTACATATTATATTGAAATGTTTTATATTATAATGTATTGAGAGTTGAGCCATTGTCCCTAGATGTGAATGTGTTGACTCCTAAGTCATTAAGATCTTTGTTTTCTGTTAAAGAGGGTTTATGAGTTACACTATGATATTAGTAGAATATGCAAGTATATATAGATAAAGCTATATGGAGTAAAATATGAGTTATTATTTTGATATTATTAGAACTATACAGTAGCCTCTATATTTATTTTGTTATGTGCAAGAGTAAAGATTGTGGAAGAGTGTGGAAGATTTCGCCCACTGAAAGTAACATTAAGGCGCTTAATTTGAACTGAAACATGTTTACACTAGGGAAATGCGGTTGAATATTGTTTTATATAAGAATTTGTAATAAAGACAGAGATTTGGCGACGAAGAAGGCGGTTCGTTTACTCACTCTTTGTCTTTAAAATTCTGTTTTCCAGGGTTCTATCTTCAAGAGCTGAGTAGTGAATCCTAGCCAACATTCATTCATTTGTTACTCCAGTTACTCAGTGTTTGAAACTCGTAACAAACTGTGGGGGCTCGTCCGGGATCTCTCCTCATCTTAACCATCGGGGGAGCAGATCCAGAGATACCAGAACCACGCGACCGAGGTGACAAGGAGCTGCAGCAGGCCAGTAGTCAACCAGTGGGTGTCCAAGGAGGGAGACCAAAGAGAAGAGGGATCTTCATCCTGCTTAGGAGCCGCACTGTTGATCCTGAGGCCAGCGTATGCTACGTAACAGAGGGTTACATTCTGAACCTGTGGTCATCACCCACCAACATCAGGGGACCTCACCTGTGATCGAGAGGTTGACACTCATACACACCCGTCACTTACTAAGTCACTACACCACTGATTTACTGAACTAATAGACTACCAAGACTAAAATCACACACCATGTCAGCAACTCGTAAGGAATTAGTTTGGAGCATCAAGAAACAACTATTCAGACTCTCAAGCAATGACATCTACCACGTTGCAAAAGACATTGCCATGGACAGTCAACATGAGGAAGAGCTGAATCCGAATGATGAAGAGGGCTGCATGGAGTATGTTGTCTCTTATATGCAATCTGACACCTTACTAGGACTTGAGGATGAAGGTATGGGTCAGTTGTTGGTTTTAAATGATGTAATATGTAAAGTAATTAATGCTGATGCTCCTGTTAACTTTCCAGTGGGTGTATTGAGTGATGGTAACACACATGTTGCACCTAGTCACAGTCCAACAACGACAATCCCAAACTCTTCATCACAACCACATCCTCACACTAACAGCCCAGTTAGGCCGACACAATCCCACCCTAACACCCCTACCAATATACCAACACAACCAGTAGTACTGAAGGACCTCTCCTACCTGCAACGCAGAGACTTCAAAGTCCATGGTGGGCAAGTTGGAGATCAGAACTCTGATTTAAACTACAACAACATCAGCAAGCAAATCGACGAGGGAATGAAAGAGGGCTTTACAGAAGCAGAGGTGGTCAGAGGGGTGTTAAGGATCATCAAACCAGGGGCCTTTAAGGAGAGGCTTGTAAACAAAGATTCAATTACAGTGTCAGAACTCAAAGGTTTCCTCAGATCTCACCTTGGGGAGAAAGCGACAACCGAGATGTTCCAGGAGTTGATGTGCGCCAGGCAATCAGAACAAGAATCACCACAGCAGTTTCTCTACCGCATGATTGGACTCAAGCAGAAACTCCTTTTCCAGTCCCGACAAACCAGTACAGACATTGCATATGACCCCAAGACCATCCAGGAGGTGTTTCTCCATACTATTTATCAGGGTCTGGGGACAAAACATGCTGACCTCCGGCAGAGACTGAGACCTCTAATCTCAAACAGTCAAGTCACAGATGAGGAAATCCTTAGTCAGGTTATGAAAATAATAAGTGACGAGCATGAGCACCAGCGCAGATTGGGCCAAATCCCTCGACAAAAAGCAACACAAGCACACAGCGCCAAGGTCGAGACAGGAGATTGTAACAACAATAACAAGTCACAAGATACAGTATCAGACAATAAAAATTGCCAGACAATACAACAGCTCACTTCTCAGGTGGAGACTCTGACACACATGGTGGCTTCTTTGATTGAGCAACGGACAGCAAACACCCAGGTGCCCTACCCTCTAACTACGCCAGCCCACATTCAGTCACCCCCCCCCTTTCAGCCAATTCCCAGCAGACCTGTCCAATCCCAGCTGAGACAACCTACAGTCCCGGCGAGAGGAAGGACAGCTCGTTGTCAGAAATGTACCGAACAGAATGCACAGGAGTGTAACCATTGCTTCGTTTGTGGAGAGGCAGGACACAGAGCAGTGGGATGTCTGCAGCGAGTCAAGGTGCAGGGAAACGGGGCTCGGTCTTTGTGGAGGGACGCCCAGAGACCGGTGAGCAGCTTCAGTCCCAAACAGTACAAGTAACAAACAAACAATGAGACACCCCAAGCAAAGCAAGCAACAAAGATCACATGTGCTGACCAGTCAGAGTGACCTTACCTGTAAGGCGCCCCTAATTGGAAAGAAAAGCCTTCTGAAATGCTTGATTGGTGGGTACCCAGCTACAGTTCTGTTCGATTCAGGCTCACAAGTGAGCATAATTGACCAACAATGGACAGACGCTCACATTCCTAATCACATAGTGAGACCTCTCTCTGAGCTTCTAGAGGAAGAACTTGGCGTCTATGCAGTCACTGGCCATGCCGTTCCATACAGTGGGTGGGTTGAGCTTACAGTAAATCTTGCAGGGAATGAAGACCCCAATCTCACCATTCAGGCCCCTTTCCTAGTCAGTCCGCTGCCACTGCCCCAGCCCCTTCTAGGCGCCAACGTACTGCAGGAGATCATCAGCAGGAAAGAGTCCTCGGGTGACGCAGTCGCAACGGTTGTCAGTCTTCTCCGTAGTGCATTTGGAATAGAGGAGGAGCAGGTAGAAGCCATTGTGAATTTCATCCAGGTACCTCCTAAGACGTACTCTGATCCAGTCACAATAAGAGTGGGCCAAGACCATGCTATCATTCCCCCAGGCAGGACAGCGCATGTATGGTGTAGGGTACCCCCAAACTTTGATGCCTCCGACCCCGTTGTCCTTTACGAACCAGCTGAGGGAAGTGTTGTCATAGGGCAGTTGAGTGTAGGAGAAGGCCTCTTGGAAATCAATTACAGCCGACGACCTTATGTCAAGGTACCCATCTCCAATCACTCAAAGCATGAGGTCACCCTGCCTAGAAGAACTTCTTTAGGAACCATTCAACATGTTCTTAAAGTCCTTGAGACCGATGCACCAGAGTCACACCAGGCCGATACCACACCAAGAAAGAGGACATCAGTTGAGACCAATGGTGTTGCTTCTCCCAGTACTTCCCCATCTGAGTCCTGGCTTCCTCCTGTTGATATCAGCCACCTCAGCCCTGAACAACAAAAGACGGTAAAGGAAGTACTCCAGGAGGAACGTGGCGCATTTGCCCGGAACAGCGACGATATAGGGTGTATCCCCTCCCTGCAGATGGAGATCAGGACTAAGGATGACATCCCAGTTCAGAGGGCCTACGCATCCATCCCAAAGCCGCTCTACAGGGAAGTTAAGGAATACATCCAGGAGCTGTTGGTTAAAGGGTGGATAGTGAAGTCTCAGTCCCCTTATGCAGCCCCCGTCATATGTGTGAGAAAGAAAGATGGATCCTTACGGCTGTGTGTTGACTACCGGCTCCTCAACAACAAAACCGTGCCGGACCGTCACCCCCTCCCCAGAATTCAGGACCTCACTGACTCCCTGGGAGGATATGCCTGGTTTTCGATCCTCGACCAGGGGAAAGCCTCCCATCAAGGCTTTATAGCCGAAGGATCGAGGCACCTGACCGCATTCATAACCCCATGGGGGCTCTATGAGTGGGTCCGAATACCCTTTGGGTTATCAAACGCCCCAGCGGCCTTTCAAAGAAGCATGGAAGGTATGCTTGACACGCTGAGAGATGAGTGTTGCATTCCCTACCTCGACGACGTGTTGTGCTTCTCCAGGTCTTTTGAGGAGCATGTGGAGGTGCTACGCAGAGTCCTCAAAGCATTGCAACACCACGGGGTAAAGCTGAAGCCAGAGAAATGTGAGCTCTTCCGCAAGGAGGTCAGATATGTTGGCAGGTTGGTGTCAGCGGAAGGAGTCAAAATGGACCCCAAAGACCTTGAAGCAGTGGGGGCACTGAAAGACAAGACGCCACAGACAGTCGGGGAGGTCAGGCAGCTGCTTGGGTTCCTGAGCTATTATCGAACATACGTGCAGGACTTCTCACGTATAGCCAAGCCCCTGTACGACCTGCTTCAGTCCAAGTCCAACACCACTGCGCCCAAACCACCCCGAGGAAAGACAAAATGCAATCAGCAGTCCTCCCGTACTCCTGTAGAATGGAATACACAACACCATCAGATCCTTGGACAGCTTGTGGACCGGCTGATCAAACCTCCCGTGTTGGCATATCCCGATTTCAATCAGCCCTTTACACTCCACACAGACGCCTCCCAAAAGGGTCTGGGTGCAGTTCTTTGTCAGAACCAGGACGGGAAGATGAGAGTGATCGGATATGGATCACGCACACTGACACCAGCGGAACAAAATTACCACTTACACAGCGGAAAACTTGAATTTCTTGCATTGAAGTGGGCGGTTTGTGAAAAGTTTCGTGACTACCTATTCTACGCCCCACATTTCACAGTCTTTACGGATAATAACCCCCTCACATACATTCTGAGTACTGCCAAACTCAACGCAGTGGGACACCGGTGGGTGGGCCAGCTGGCCGATTTCCACTTTGACATCAAATACAGGCCAGGCAAAACCAACATCAACGCTGACACCTTGTCACGCTGGCCCCTGGACATTGACACCTTCATGGCTGAGTGTTCGGAGGAGTTATCGGAGGAGGCAGTATGTGCTGTATGGGAAGGAAGCCGGAGGGCACAACATGGAGATGTGGCTTGGGTGGCAGCCCTCAACTTGACATCCCATAGCCAACCCCAAGTTGAGCCTCTGCAGGAAGTCAGTCATGATGAGCTTGTAAGGGAACAAAGAAACGACCCAGCTATTGGGAAGGTGTTGGCGTTGAAGGAAAATAGCACTCCACTAACAGAGGATGACAAAGAGAGAATGGACACACACACAAGGAGGCTGTTGAGAGAGTGGAACCGACTACATATAGAGAATGGTCTTCTCTACAGGAAGAGTGCAGGTCGACAACAACTGCTCCTGCCAGCCACCTACAAACGAACAGTACTCACTCAGCTGCATAATAACATGTGTCATGTTGGCGTTGAAAAAGTTCTGAACCTAGCAAGGGAGCGGTTCTACTGGCCTTTCATGAAAAGAGAGATAGAGGAGTACGTGACCAGGAAGTGCCCTTGCATTAAACAGAAAAAGCCAGCCACACATGAAAGAGCACCAATGGGAAGTATTACATCAAATTCGCCCCTTGAGCTGGTTTGCATCGATTTCCTTCATCTGGAGACCTGCAGAGGTGGATACGAATATATCTTGGTGGTGGTTGATCACTTCACCAGATTCGCACAAGCCTACCCCACCAGGAACAAGGCTGGCAGGACGGCTGCTGACAGACTTTTCAATGATTTCATACCCAGATTTGGATACCCGGCCAAGCTCCATCACGATCAGGGTCGGGAGTTTGAGAATGAACTCTTCAAAACACTCCGACAGTTAGCTGGTGTTGCTCACTCGAGAACTTCTCCTTATCACCCCCAGGGCAACCCTGCAGAAAGGCTCAATCGCACACTCTTGCAGATGCTCCGCACCTTGGGAGAGAAAGAGAAGGAGAGTTGGAAGGACCACCTGCCTCACGTACTCCAGGCATACAATTGTACCAGACACGAGGCCACAGGGTTCTCCCCGTACTTTCTGTTATATGGCCGACATCCTCGCC
Source organism: Etheostoma spectabile (assembly GCF_008692095.1). Taxonomy (NCBI): domain Eukaryota; kingdom Metazoa; phylum Chordata; class Actinopteri; order Perciformes; family Percidae; genus Etheostoma; species Etheostoma spectabile. Next base: position 6,833,555 of record NC_045753.1, read on the forward strand.
TACCTGTGGACATCCTCTTCGGCCTCATTACGGGTGAGGGAGTTGAAACCAATGGACCAAAAGGATATGCTGAGAAATGGGCAGGAAAGATGATTGAGGCCTACCGAATAGCAGAATCAAACAGCCGACAGTCCAGTTCCAAAGGAAAGACGTACTATGATAAAAGGAGCAGAGGTGTGGTTCTTCAGATTGGGGACAGAGTTCTGGTACGCAATCTCAGTGAACGAGGGGGGCCTGGGAAGCTCAGACCGTACTGGGAGAAGCTTATCTACATCGTGAGAGAACAGGTTGGAGATAATCCTGTCTACAAAGTGAGCCCAGAGGCAGGAGGCCGACCAATTCGCACTCTACACAGGAACCTCCTATTGCAAGTCAACGACCTACCTATAGAGCCTCTTCAGAACCCGATCACCAACCGACCCGAGTCACAAAAGAGAAAGAAGAGGACAGACACCCCGAGACCCACACGTGAGACACAGAGCGCAGATACCAGTGACTCTGAGGGAGAGGAAAGTGTGCCTCGTTACTGGTTACGAATACCGATGGAGAAACCAAGAGCTGAAAGTTGCTTACCGGGGACACATGCTACTCCTTCATTCCAACGCCAATCTGAACAGAATGAGACTTACCTAGGAGGAACAATTCATGCAGAACCTGAACCGGACAGGGAGAGTATTAGAAGTGAGGAACAAGTGAGATCCAGTGGGGATGAACAGGGCATGGAGCAGTCTCAACCTGCAACCGTTCAAGAGGAACCACATGTTGTCCACCAAGAGAACAATGTCTCCACGCCACAACCTGAACATCAGATTCCACTGAGACAGTCCACCAGAGAGAGACGGCCAGGTTATGTGTTTACTTACCCATCCCTGGGTCAACCAGCTTATCATCCAAGACCCACTGTGAGTGCAGTTGGAATCCAGCCAGGACAGTGCACTTACCAGTGGCATTGTACGCCATACTTCCACCACTTCCAACCCCCATCCATCGCCCCATACCCTTACTTCCCTGTGGTATATCCAGCTCACTGAGGATGAGACACCATGAAAGACAATTACAGACATTTGATACTCACATGTTGAGTTACCTAAACATCAGACATTTCATACTTATTGAAGCACACATACCCTATACAGTTTATGCTTACCTGTCGGAACAGAGACATTGCACATTACATGCTCACCAGAGGAGATCTGAAACATACATTTTTTTTTAGGGCATATAGGGTAAACAAACTAATTGAGAGTTTGAATGTGTTTTGTAAAAAAAAAAAAAAAAGAAGAAAAAAAAAGGTTAATGTTAAAGATTGAAATTGTTCAAGATATCTTGTGTCAGGAGCCACTTTTATTTGTTGGGGAGTGTGTGATACACTATTTTGGGTGTAATCACTCAAGAACATAGTAATGCAGCAGGGAAACAAAAAGGGCGGAACCAAAGTGCGGGAATCAGTACACCGCGCGGCGTTCAGGTGACGGACACCTTCCCCGTCTCTCAGACAGAGATTTGGCGACGAAGAAGGCGGTTCGTTTACTCACTCTTTGTCTTTGAAATTCTGTTTTCCAGGTTAGTACTCTGAAAAAAAATGACAAGGCTGTTTGCTTTCTGAAATGTGTAAAGGTGTACTGAAGCTGTGGTGGGTTAGCTATGTGATTTATGATGTGTAAAGTCGAGCTAAAGTGCCACATTTTTAACCGCGGGAAAACGGGTTTTATGAACAATGGAGCTAGCGGCTAGCTAAACAGTGTGTATTGGGGTTGTATGTGTGATCCTGCTCTCACTCCCTGGTGATTTACTTTGTGGTTTTTAAGATATCCTGACAAAAAGGTTGATGTTAAAAGGTTGTGACATTTAGCACTTAAAAGGTAGATTCTCCTAAAAGTTAGTACATATTATATTGAAATGTTTTATATTATAATGTATTGAGAGTTGAGCCATTGTCTCTAGATGTGAATGTGTTGACTCCTAAGTCATTAAGATCTTTGTTTTCTGTTAAAGAGGTTTATGATTTACACTATGATATTAGTAGAATATGCAAGTATATATGATAAAGCTATATGGAGTAAAATATGAGTTATTATTTTGATATTATTAGAACTATACAGTAGCCTCTATTTATTTTGTTATGTGCAAGAGTAAAGATTGTGGAAGAGTGTGGAAGATTTCGCCCACTGAAAGTAACATTAAGGCGCTTAATTTGAACTGAAACATGTTTACACTAGGGAAATGCGTTGAATATTGTTTTATATAAGAATTTGTAATAAAGACAGAGATTTGGCGACGAAGAAGGCGGTTCGTTTACTCACTCTTTGTCTTTGAAATTCTGTTTTCCAGGGTTCTATCTTCAAGAGCTGAGTAGTGAATCCTAGCCAACATTCATTCATTTGTTACTCCAGTTACTCAGTGTTTGAAACTCGTAACAAACTGTGGGGGCTCGTCCGGGATCTCTCCTCATCTTAACCATCGGGGGAGCAGATCCAGAGATACCAGAACCACGCGACCGAGGTGACAAGGAGCTGCAGCAGGCCAGTAGTCAACCAGTGGGTGTCCAAGGAGGGAGACCAAAGAGAAGAGGGATCTTCATCCTGCTTAGGAGCCGCACTGTTGATCCTGAGGCCAGCGTATGCTACGTAACAGAGGGTTACATTCTGAACCTGTGGTCATCACCCACCAACATCAGGGGACCTCACCTGTGATCGAGAGGTTGACACTCATACACACCCGTCACTTACTAAGTCACTACACCACTGATTTACTGAACTAATAGACTACCAAGACTAAAATCACACACCATGTCAGCAACTCGTAAGGAATTAGTTTGGAGCATCAAGAAACAACTATTCAGACTCTCAAGCAATGACATCTACCACGTTGCAAAAGACATTGCCATGGACAGTCAACATGAGGAAGAGCTGAATCCGAATGATGAAGAGGGCTGCATGGAGTATGTTGTCTCTTATATGCAATCTGACACCTTACTAGGACTTGAGGATGAAGGTATGGGTCAGTTGTTGGTTTTAAATGATGTAATATGTAAAGTAATTAATGCTGATGCTCCTGTTAACTTTCCAGTGGGTGTATTGAGTGATGGTAACACACATGTTGCACCTAGTCACAGTCCAACAACGACAATCCCAAACTCTTCATCACAACCACATCCTCACACTAACAGCCCAGTTAGGCCGACACAATCCCACCCTAACACCCCTACCAATATACCAACACAACCAGTAGTACTGAAGGACCTCTCCTACCTGCAACGCAGAGACTTCAAAGTCCATGGTGGGCAAGTTGGAGATCAGAACTCTGATTTAAACTACAACAACATCAGCAAGCAAATCGACGAGGGAATGAAAGAGGGCTTTACAGAAGCAGAGGTGGTCAGAGGGGTGTTAAGGATCATCAAACCAGGGGCCTTTAAGGAGAGGCTTGTAAACAAAGATTCAATTACAGTGTCAGAACTCAAAGGTTTCCTCAGATCTCACCTTGGGGAGAAAGCGACAACCGAGATGTTCCAGGAGTTGATGTGCGCCAGGCAATCAGAACAAGAATCACCACAGCAGTTTCTCTACCGCATGATTGGACTCAAGCAGAAACTCCTTTTCCAGTCCCGACAAACCAGTACAGACATTGCATATGACCCCAAGACCATCCAGGAGGTGTTTCTCCATACTATTTATCAGGGTCTGGGGACAAAACATGCTGACCTCCGGCAGAGACTGAGACCTCTAATCTCAAACAGTCAAGTCACAGATGAGGAAATCCTTAGTCAGGTTATGAAAATAATAAGTGACGAGCATGAGCACCAGCGCAGATTGGGCCAAATCCCTCGACAAAAAGCAACACAAGCACACAGCGCCAAGGTCGAGACAGGAGATTGTAACAACAATAACAAGTCACAAGATACAGTATCAGACAATAAAAATTGCCAGACAATACAACAGCTCACTTCTCAGGTGGAGACTCTGACACACATGGTGGCTTCTTTGATTGAGCAACGGACAACAAACACCCAGGTGCCCTACCCTCTAACTACGCCAGCCCACATTCAGTCACCCCCCCCCTTTCAGCCAATTCCCAGCAGACCTGTCCAATCCCAGCTGAGACAACCTACAGTCCCGGCGAGAGGAAGGACAGCTCGTTGTCAGAAATGTACCGAACAGAATGCACAGGAGTGTAACCATTGCTTCGTTTGTGGAGAGGCAGGACACAGAGCAGTGGGATGTCTGCAGCGAGTCAAGGTGCAGGGAAACGGGGCTCGGTCTTTGTGGAGGGACGCCCAGAGACCGGTGAGCAGCTTCAGTCCCAAACAGTACAAGTAACAAACAAACAATGAGACACCCCAAGCAAAGCAAGCAACAAAGATCACATGTGCTTACCAGTCAGAGTGACCTTACCTGTAAGGCGCCCCTAATTGGAAAGAAAAGCCTTCTGAAATGCTTGATTGGTGGGTACCCAGCTACAGTTCTGTTCGATTCAGGCTCACAAGTGAGCATAATTGACCAACAATGGACTGACGCTCACATTCCTAATCACATAGTGAGACCTCTCTCTGAGCTTCTAGAGGAAGAACTTGGCGTCTATGCAGTCACTGGCCATGCCGTTCCATACAGTGGGTGGTTGAGCTTACTGTAAATCTTGCAGGGAATGAAGACCCCAATCTCACCATTCAGGCCCCTTTCCTAGTCAGTCCGCTGCCACTGCCCCAGCCCCTTCTAGGCGCCAACGTACTGCAGGAGATCATCAGCAGGAAAGAGTCCTCGGGTGACGCAGTCGCAACGGTTGTCAGTCTTCTCCGTAGTGCATTTGGAATAGAGGAGGAACAGGTAGAAGCCATTGTGAATTTCATCCAGGTACCTCCTAAGACGTACTCTGATCCAGTCACAATAAGAGTGGGCCAAGACCATGCTATCATTCCCCCAGCAGGACAGCGCATGTATGGTGTAGGGTACCCCAAACTTTGATGCCTCCGACCCCGTTGTCCTTTACGAACCAGCTGAGGGAAGTGTTGTCTTAGGGCAGTTGAGTGTAGGAGAAGGCCTCTTGGAAATCAATAACAGCCGACGACCTTATGTCAAGGTACCCATCTCCAATCACTCAAAACATGAGGTCACCCTGCCTAGAAGAACTTCTTTAGGAACCATTCAACATGTTCTTAAAGTCCTTGAGACCGATGCACCAGAGTCACACCAGGCTGATACCACACCAAGAAAGAGGACATCAGTTGAGACCAATGGTGTTGCTTCTCCCAGTACTTCCCCATCTGAGTCCTGGCTTCCTCCTGTTGATATCAGCCACCTCAGCCCTGAACAACAAAAGACGGTAAAGGAAGTACTCCACGAGGAACGTGGCGCATTTGCCCGGAACAGCGACGATATAGGGTGTATCCCCTCCCTGCAGATGGAAATCAGGACTAAGGATGACATCCCAGTTCAGAGGGCCTACGCATCCATCCCAAAGCCGCTCTACAGGGAAGTTAAGGAATACATCCAGGAGCTGTTGGTTAAAGGGTGGATAGTGAAGTCTCAGTCCCCTTATGCAGCCCCGTCATATGTGTGAGAAAGAAAGATGGATCCTTACGGCTGTGTGTTGACTACCGGCTCCTCAACAACAAAACCGTGCCGGACCGTCACCCCCTCCCCAGAATACAGGACCTCACTGACTCCCTGGGAGGATATGCCTGGTTTTCGATCCTCGACCAGGGGAAAGCCTCCCATCAAGGCTTTATAGCCGAAGGATCGAGGCACCTGACCGCATTCATAACCCCATGGGGGCTCTATGAGTGGGTCCGAATACCCTTTGGGTTATCAAACGCCCCAGCGGCCTTTCAAAGAAGCATGGAAGGTATGCTTGACACGCTGAGAGATGAGTGTTGCATTCCCTACCTCGACGACGTGTTGTGCTTCTCCAGGTCTTTTGAGGAGCATGTGGAGGTGCTACGCAGAGTCCTCAAAGCATTGCAACACCACGGGGTAAAGCTGAAGCCAGAGAAATGTGAGCTCTTCCGCAAGGAGGTCAGATATGTTGGCAGGTTGGTGTCAGCGGAAGGAGTCAAAATGGACCCCAAAGACCTTGAAGCAGTGGGGGCACTGAAAGACAAGACGCCACAGACAGTCGGGGAGGTCAGGCAGCTGCTTGGGTTCCTGAGCTATTATCGAACATACGTGCAGGACTTCTCACGTATAGCCAAGCCCCTGTACGACCTGCTTCAGTCCAAGTCCAACACCACTGCGCCCAAACCACCCCGAGGGAAGACAAAAAGCAATCAGCAGTCCTCCCGTACTCCTGTAGAATGGAATACACAACACCATCAGATCCTTGGACAGCTTGTGGACCGGCTGATCAAACCTCCCGTGTTGGCATATCCCGATTTCAATCAGCCCTTTACACTCCACACAGACGCCTCCCAAAAGGGTCTGGGTGCAGTTCTTTGTCAGAACCAGGATGGGAAGATGAGAGTGATCGGATATGGATCACGCACACTGACACCAGCGGAACAAAATTACCACTTACACAGCGGAAAACTTGAATTTCTTGCATTGAAGTGGGCGGTTTGTGAAAAGTTTCGTGACTACCTATTCTACGCCCCACATTTCACAGTCTTTACGGATAATAACCCCCTCACATACATTCTGAGTACTGCCAAACTCAACGCAGTGGGACACCGGTGGGTGGGCCAGCTGGCCGATTTCCACTTTGACATCAAATACAGGCCAGGCAAAACCAACATCAACGCTGACACCTTGTCACGCTGGCCCCTGGACATTGACACCTTCATGGCTGAGTGTTCGGAGGAGTTATCGGAGGAGGCAGTATGTGCTGTATGGAAGGAAGCCGGAGGGCACAACATGGAGATGTGGCTTGGGTGGCAGCCCTCAACTTGACATCCCATAGCCAACCCCAAGTTGAGCCTCTGCAGGAAGTCAGTCATGATGAGCTTGTAAGGGAACAAAGAAACGACCCAGCTATTGGGAAGGTGTTGGCGTTGAAGGAAAATAGCACTCCACTAACAGAGGATGACAAAGAGAGAATGGACACACACACAAGGAGGCTGTTGAGAGAGTGGAACCGACTACACATAGAGAATGGTCTTCTCTACAGGAAGAGTGCAGGTCGACAACAACTGCTCCTGCCAGCCACCTACAAACGAACAGTACTCACTCAGCTGCATAATAACATGTGTCATATTGGCGTTGAAAAAGTTCTGAACCTAGCAAGGGAGCGGTTCTACTGGCCTTTCATGAAAAGAGAGATAGAGGAGTACGTGACCAGGAAGTGCCCTTGCATTAAACAGAAAAAGCCAGCCACACATGAAAGAGCACCAATGGGAAGTATTACATCAAATTCGCCCCTTGAGCTGGTTTGCATCGATTTCCTTCATCTGGAGACCTGCAGAGGTGGATACGAATATATCTTGGTGGTGGTTGATCACTTCACCAGATTCGCACAAGCCTACCCCACCAGGAACAAGGCTGGCAGGACGGCTGCTGACAGACTTTTCAATGATTTCATACCCAGATTTGGATACCCGGCCAAGCTCCATCACGATCAGGGTCGGGAGTTTGAGAATGAACTCTTCAAAACACTCCGACAGTTAGCTGGTGTTGCTCACTCGAGAACTTCTCCTTATCACCCCCAGGGCAACCCTGCAGAAAGGCTCAATCGCACACTCTTGCAGATGCTCCGCACCTTGGGAGAGAAAGAGAAGGAGAGTTGGAAGGACCACCTGCCTCACGTACTCCAGGCATACAATTGTACCAGACACGAGGCCACAGGGTTCTCCCCGTACTTTCTGTTATATGGCCGACATCCTCGCCTACCTGTGGACATCCTCTTCGGCCTCATTACGGGTGAGGGAGTTGAAACCAATGGACCAAAAGGATATGCTGAGAAATGGGCAGAAAGATGTTGAGGCCTACCGAATAGCAGAATCAAACAGCCGACAGTCCAGTTCCAAAGGAAAGACGTACTATGATAAAAGGAGCAGAGGTGTGGTTCTTCAGATTGGGGACAGAGTTCTGGTACGCAATCTCAGTGAACGAGGGGGGCCTGGGAAGCTCAGACCGTACTGGGAGAAGCTTATCTACATCGTGAGAGAACAGGTTGGAGATAATCCTGTCTACAAAGTGAGCCCAGAGGCAGGAGGCCGACCAATTCGCACTCTACACAGGAACCTCCTATTGCAAGTCAACGACCTACCTATAGAGCCTCTTCAGAACCCGATCACCAACCGACCCGAGTCACAAAAGAGAAAGAAGAGGACAGACACCCCGAGAACCCACACGTGAGACACAGAGCGCGATACCAGTGACTCTGAGGGAGAGGAAAGTGTGCCTCGTTACTGGTTACGAATACCGATGGAGAAACCAAGAGCTGAAAGTTGCTTACCGGGGACACATGCTACTCCTTCATTCCAACGCCAATCTGAACAGAATGAGACTTACCTAGGAGGAACAATTCATGCAGAACCTGAACCGGACAGGGAGTATTAGAAGTGAGGAACAAGTGACATCCAGTGGGGATGAACAGGGCATGGAGCAGTCTCAACCTGCAACCGTTCAAGAGGAACCACATGTTGTCCACCAAGAGAACAATGTCTCCACGCCACAACCTGAACATCAGATTCCACTGAGACAGTCCACCAGAGAGAGACGGCCAGGTTATGTGTTTACTTACCCATCCCTGGTCAACCAGCTTATCATCCAAGACCCACTGTGAGTGCAGTTGGAATCCAGCCAGGACAGTGCACTTACCAGTGGCATTGTACGCCATACTTCCACCACTTCCAACCCCCATCCATCGCCCATACCCTTACTTCCCTGTGGTATATCCAGCTCACTGAGGATGAGACACCATGAAAGACAATTACAGACATTTGATACTCACATGTTGAGTTACCTAAACATCAGACATTTCATACTTATTGAAGCACACATACCCTATACAGTTTATGCTTACCTGTCGGAACAGAGACATTGCACATTACATGCTCACCAGAGGAGATCTGAAACATACATTTTTTTTTAGGGCATATAGGGTAACAAACTAATTGAGAGTTTGAATGTGTTTGTAAAAAAAAAAAAAAAGAAGAAAAAAAAAGGTTAATGTTAAAGATTGAAATTGTTCAAGATATCTGTGTCAGGAGCCACTTTATTTGTTGGGGAGTGTGTGATACACTATTTTGGTGTAATCACTCAAGAACATAGTAATGCAGCAGGGAACAAAAGGGCGGAACCAAGTGCGGGAATCAGTACACCCGCGGCGTTCAGGTGACGGACACCTTCCCCGTCTCTCAGACAGAGATTTGGCGACGAAGAAGGCGGTTCGTTTACTCACTCTTTGTCTTTGAAATTCTGTTTTCCAGGTTAGTACTCTGAAAAAAAATGACAAGGCTGTTTGCTTTCTGAAAATCATAAAGGTGTACTGAAGCTGTGGTGGGTTAGCTATGTGATTTATGATGTGTAAAGTCGAGCTAAAGTGCCACATTTTTAACCGCGGGAAAACGGGTTTTATGAACAATGGAGCTAGTGGCTAGCTAAACAGTGTGTATTGGGGTTGTATGTGTGATCCTGCTCTCACTCCCTGGTGATTTACTTTGTGGTTTTTAAGATATCCTGACAAAAAGGTTGATGTTAAAGGTTGTGACATTTAGCACTTAAAAGGTAGATTCTCCTAAAAGTTAGTACATATTATATTGAAATGTTTTATATTATGTATTGAGAGTTGAGCCATTGTCTCTAGATGTGAATGTGTTGACTCCTAAGTCATTAAGATCTTTGTTTTCTGTTAAAGAGGGTTTATGAGTTACACTATGATATTAGTAGAATATGCAAGTATATATATAAAGCTATATGGAGTAAATATGAGTTATTATTTTGATATTATTAGAACTATACAGTAGCCTCTATATTTATTTGTTATGTGCAAGAGTAAAGATTGTGGAAGAGTGTGGAAGATTTCGCCCACTGAAAGTAACATTAAGGCGCTTAATTTGAACTGAAACATGTTTACACTAGGGAAATGCGGTTGAATATTGTTTTATATAAGAATTTGTAATAAAGACAGAGATTTGGCGACAAAGAAGGCGGTTCGTTTACTCACTCTTTGTCTTTGAAATTCTGTTTTCCAGGGTTCTATCTTCAAGAGCTGAGTAGTGAATCCTAGCCAACATTCATTCATTTGTTACTCCAGTTACTCAGTGTTTGAAACTCGTAACATTAGCTTTTTGTGATATTTTAAGCTTGTTGCTGTCATTTCAACACGTGTACATTAGTTTCTTAACAGTAGCTTAAAAATGTAAATATGCTGTATTTATATAGCACTTTTCCAGTCTTAACAACTGCTCAAAGCGCTTTTACATTTACAGGAAACATTCACCATTCACACACATTCATACACTGTGGCCAGGGCTGCCGTACAAGGTGCCACCTGCTCATCAGATACATCTGATAAACATCTTCATGCTGGAAACGTGCTTTTCAGCCTCTTCTGAGCTTGTTGTGATGTTTTAAGCTTGTTGCTGTCATTTCAACAGTGTTACATTAGTTTCTTAACAGTAGGTTTAAAACACACATCTCCATGCTGGAAACGTGCTTTTCAGCCTCTTCTGATGAGTTTATGATGTTTTAAGCTTGTTGCTGTCCTTTCAACAGTGTTACATTAGTTTCTTACCAGTACCTTTAAAACACACATCATAAACTCTTCTGATGAGTTTATGATGTTTTAAGCTTGTTGCTGTCATTTCAACAGTGTTAGTTTCTTAACATTAGCTTTAAAACACACATCTCCATGCTGGAAACGTGCTTTTCAGCCTCTTCTGATCAGTTTGTGATATTTAGGGCCCGAGCGCCGACAGGCGGCGAAGGCCCTATTGGAACTGAAGGAATTATTAGGGCCCGAGCGCCGACAGGCGGCGAAGGCCCTATTGGAACTGAAGGAATTATTAGGGCCCGAGCGCCGACAGGCGGCGAAGGCCCTATTGGAACTGAAGGAATTATTATTATTATAGGGCCCGAGCGCGCGCAGGCGGCGAAGGCCTATTGGAACTGAAGGAATTATTATTATTAGGGCCCGAGCGCCGACAGGCGGCGAAGCCCTATTGGAACTGAAGGATTATTATTATTATTAGGGCCCGAGCGCCGACAGGCGGCGAAGGCCCTATTGGAACTGAAGGAATTATTAGGCCCGAGCGCCGACAGGCGGCGAAGGCCCTATTGGAACTGAAGGAATTATTAGGGCCCGAGCACTAAAGTGCAAGGGCACCAACGGTGTCCTAGCACGAAGTGCAAGGAACCTATTGTTTTTGTAGGGATTATTATTATTAGGGCCCGAGCACTAAAGTGCAAGGGCACCAACGGTGTCCTAGCACGAAGTGCAAGGAACCTATTGTTTTTGTAGGGATTATTATTATTATTATTCCGCACCTTTGCTGTCATTTTTGAGGGCTTTCTCATGCGGTAAAATTCGCAAAAAACTTGCACAATTGTCAGACCTATAAAAAATGACAGAATTCTGTAGTGATTGGGCTCGGGCAATGACCGAGTGCTCCATAGCGCCCCCTAACGTGGACCCTTACAGAAAAAAAGTCATAATTCAGCATTCAAACTTTCAGGGATCATGCGTATCATCTGGACCTTTATCATGCTATTTTTTCAAAATAATTTTTTTTTTCTAATTTACGATATGGCGAATTTTGTGCGGAATATCAGATTTTTTGAAGACGTTTTTGAGGACCTTAGGATCCACAAAAACTCTCAAAATCTTTCAGCCATGTGCAGAATATGAACCTCTTTCATCTGAATACAATTTAGGCTTGAGAGTGGTATGGTTGCTCTATAGCGCCCCCTTAAGTGGATTTAGCACTTGGGCACATTTTTGACGGCCTCAATATATACGAAAACTCACAAAAATCGGGGCCCACATAACACCGGGGAGCTTTGTGAGTCTGTTCAGCGATTTGCCCATACCTGTAAGCGGCTCTATAGCGCCCCCTAATGTGTGGAAAGGCCTTAACTTGGACATAGTTACTCCAATCGTCACCAATTGATTCACATATTGCTCTAACCATTGCGAACATATTTCCCATTTACCTTCATTAGCTCCGCACACCGGATGGCGGCCTTTTGAATTTATGAATTATCATGTGTTTTACATTCTTTCGAACTCCTCCTAGGCCCTAACTGCAATCTTCCTGAATCTTGGCAGGTATTATCTACTGACACTCATGAGGAAAGTTATCCAAAGATTTTGATAGTGCGAAAAATGTGCAAGTTATAGAGTACCAACTTCCTGTCAGGGTTCTTGAAAGAGGAAGTTGCATATCTGGCCAAGATTTATTCTGATCGCCACCAAACAAGACAAAGTTGTTCTTTAAGTGGTCGGAGCATCCATGCCAAATTTCAAGTCAATAAGCCATTAGATGGCGCCGTAAGAATTTTTTTAATTCTTTTTTCTATACTTTTTTCTTCCTGTAGGCGGCGGCTATTGAAACAGGAAGTTGCGTATCTGGCCAAGATTTATTCCGATTGCCACCAAATAAAAGACCGTTATTCCGCATAGCAACATGAGTATCCATGCCAAATCTTGAGTGAATCGGACATTACATGGGGCTGTTAGAATTTCTTTTTTATTCATTACACACATTGCAATACATCTAACATTAATCCCATCTGCATGAAATGTTGGAGTTTGAATAAAATGCTCTAAATTGGAACTGTATTTCTTTAACAACAAATATCTATCTGACTGAATAGTTTGTTTTTTAAATGGGGATAACATGTGGAAGAGCCTTTAATGACACTGGGTTTGATTGCATGACAATCTGTGACTGTCAGCCATGTGTGACTCAGCTGGCACGCCCCCCCCCCCATGAAAGCAACACACTACAGCACCATACCATAGCTGGAGGCTGTTCTCTCAGTGGGCTTCATGCGGCAGTAGGTAGTAGAAGTAGAACACACACACACACACACACACACACACACACACACACACACACACACACACACACACACACACACACAACAAAATCTGTGAAATAACTGAAAACATGTCTGATATTCTAGTTTCTTCAGAGTATTCCCCCCCCTTTGCGTTTCTGATAGCACTGCAAACCCTTGGTGTTCTGTCAATGAGCTCCATGAGGTCTACTGAAATGGTTCCCCCCCCACAGGTGGGCCTTGTCAGGGTTTATTAGTGGAGTTTCTCCCTTGTTAATGGAGTTGGGACCATCAGTTGTGTTGTACAGAAATCAGGTTGATACACAGCCGACAGCCTATTGGACGACTGGTAGAATTCATATTTTGGCAAGAACCAATCAGCTAATTAAGAGAATTGAGCGGCCATCATTACTTTAAGAAATGCAGGGCAGTCGGTCCGGAAGATTACAAAAACTCTCAATGTGTGCCCAAGTGCAGTCGCAGTTGGCTCTAAACTTTTCAGATGACATGTTTTCAGTTATTTCAACATTTTTTGTTAAGTACATAATTCTGCACGTGTTCATCATAGTTTTGATGCCTTCAGTGATAATCTACAATGTAAATGGTCATGAAAATAAAGGAAACTCATTGAATCTTTTGGCCTGTACTGCATACACACACACACACACACACAAAAACAAACACACACACACACACACACACACACACACACACACACACACACACACACAAACACACACCCTGATGAAGGAGAAAGTGGCTGTAACTACAGTGTACGTTGTCCTATCTGCTTGAAATTTCCCACAATCACCAAGAGTCCAGGCCTGAGGACATCTAGAGGCCAATATGGACTTTTGGAGACAGCGCCACCAACTGACAACAGGAAATATGCCTAATATGACAAACATCATCCGATTCACATTAAACTTAGAATGTGTGGTTTACATGTGATACTGAGCCGACCCCCATAATTTAACCACGCCCGCTTAAATAGGCCACGCCCCTTTCATAATAGTTGAACCGTTTAAGCTACAGTCTTGTGTAAGGTGTCATTGAACTCAGCAGAAAGTTCCTTCTTCATTGGTGATGCTTTGACCCACCCCCCGTTGAGCTGGCCACGCCCCCTTCCACAGATAATGAACTGTATGAAGTAGATTCTTACAGCAGGGAGTTCCATCTTCATTGGTGACAATTTTCAGCGTCTGATTGCCACACAAATTCACTGCCGCAAAGTTTGGCCTATGCCAGTACCCCCAAACTGCATAGAGGCGAGGGCCCTTCATCACTGCTTGCAGTTTTAATTATTATTATTATTATTATTATTATTATTCCGCACCTTCACTGTCATTTTTGAGGACTTTATCATATGGTAAAATTTGCAAAAACTTGTACACATCTCAGACCTATAAAAAATGACAGAGTTCTGTAGTGATTGGGCTCGGGTGATGACCGAGTGCTCCATAGCGCCCCCTAACGTGCACCCTGAAAACAAAAAATTTCATAATTTTAGTAACCATTTTTTGAGGGATCATGCGTATCATCTGGAACGTATCAACCTATTTTTAGAAAAATCTAAAAAATTATAATTTACGATATGGCGAATTTCGTGTGAAATATCAGATTTTTTGAAGACGTTTTGAGGACCTTAGGATCCACAAAAACTCTCAAAATCTTGCAGCCATGTGCAGAATATGAAACTCTTTCATCTGAATACAAATTTAGGCTTGAGAGTGGTATGGTTGCTCTATAGCGCCCCTTAAGTGGATTTAGCACTTGTGCACATTTTTGACAGCCTCAATATATACGAAAACTCACAAAATTGGCACCCACATAAACACCAGGGAGCTTTGTGAGTCTGTTTATTCATTTGGTCCATACCTGTAAGCGGGTTCTGTAGCGCCCCCTAATGTGTGGAAAGGCCTTAACTTGGACATAGTTACTCCAATCTTCACCAAATTGATATGCACGTTGCTCTAATCATTGCGAACATATTTCCCATTTACCTTCATTAGCTCCGCCCAACCGGATGGCGGCCATTTTGAATTTATGAATTATCATGTGTTTTACTTTCTTTCGAACTCCTCCTAGGCCCTAACTGCAATCTTCCTGAATCTTGGCAGGTTTTATCTACTGACACTCATGATGAAAAGTTATCCAAAGAATTTTGATAGTGCAAAAAATTTGCGCGTTATAGAGTACCAACTTTTTGTCAGGGTTCTTGAAAGAGGAAGTTGCATATCTGGCCAAGATTTATTCCGATCGCCACCAAACAAGACAAAGTTGTTCCGCATAGTGGTCGGAGCATCCATGCCAAATTTCAAGTTAATAAGCCATTAGATGGCGCCGTAAGAATTTTTTAAATTCTTTTTTCTATACTTTTTTCTTCCTGTAGGCGGCGGCTATTGAAACAGGAAGTTGTGTATCTGGCCAAGATTTATTCCGATTGCCACCAAATAAAAGACCGTTATTCCGCATAGCAACATGAGTATCCATGCCAAATCTTGAGTGAATCGGACATTACATGAGGCTGTTAGAATTTATTTTTATTCATTACCCACATTGCAATACATGTAGCATTAATCCCATCTGCATGAAATGTTGGATTTTGAATAAAATGCTATAAATTGGAACTGTATTTCTTTAACAACAAATACCTATCTGACTGAATAGTTTGTTTTTTAAATGGGGATAACATGTGGGAGAGCCTTTAATGACACTGGGTTTGATTGCATGACAATCTGTGACTGTCAGCCATGTGTGACTCAGCTGGCACGCCCCCTCATAGCAACATGAGCATCCATGCCAAATCTTGAGTAAATCTGACATTACATGGGGCTGTTACCATTTTGTTGTATGCATTACCCACATTGCAATACATCTAGCATTAATGCCATCTGCATGAAATGTTGGATTTTGAATCAAATGCTATAAATTGTAACAATTTCTTTACAACAAATGCCTGTCTGACTGAATAGGTCATTTATCGGGGCGGCGGTGGCTCAGCGGTAGAGCCGTTGCCTCCCCCATGGCCATCCTTACTTTAAGAAATGAAGGGCAGTCACTCTGGAAAATTGTCCCCAAGTGCAGTTGTAGTTGGCTTTAAACTTTTCAGGCTGACATGTTTTCAGTTATTTCACCATTTTTTGTTAAGTAAATAATTCTGCATGTGTTCATTATAGTGTTGATGCCTTCAGTGATAATCTACAATGTAAATGGTCATGAAAGTAAAGGAAACTCATTGAATCTTTTGGCCTGTACTGCCACACACACACCAACACACACACACACACACACACACACAACACCACACAACACACACACACACACACACACACACACAGAGACCCACCCTAATGAAGGAGAAAGTGGCTGTAACTACAGTTTATGTTCATTTATCTGCTTGATGTAACCCAGGTCTAATTTTTCCCACTTACCTGAACACACCTGAAATAACAATTTTACCATGAGTCACATGGTAGGCTCAGTTACCCAATCAGAGCACTCAAGCATGGTTAAAAGCTGCGTTGGGTTTTCCCTAATCAGTAGTGTGAGGGGAAGCCACTGGAGCAGTTCCACTAGTTATGTCTCAATACAAACAACACCACATTCTCACTTATTTTTCAATCTTAAATGCTTGTGTGACCTTAGCATGCAATTCTGTAATTGTAGCATCCACCACTGTTGCTTTTAGTCGACTGGCGTCGTGGGTGTCGAATATCTGCGGGAATTGGTGAGTCTGTTTGTTTGTGTGTCCACTAGCATATTGCTATTAGCATTAGCATCTTTGGGTATGTTAATGGAGTTCTCTGCTAGCTTAATGCTAACCGCATTTAGCCGTTTCAATGTGTGTCCATGGGCTGTGGCTGGTGGCTGGTAGCAATTATCATTGAATTGTAATACAAACCTAGCACTTTGTTGTAATGCTATGGCTTTGTTAAGTATTTGAATGATTTATTTACTACTGAATGACAATCATCTATTGTATGGAATTAAATGTTTGAATACTCCTAATAATTATGGGTGTTTTTATTTACATGCATTCAAGTATTTTGTATATTGTCATCTGTCACATTAACATTTTTATGGCAAGTACTTGTGTAGTATTTTTGATTATTGTGTACACATAGAATATAAAATATAGAACCTAAAACTAGCTATAAATTATGAGTAGTGACTAATCATGGGTCCTGTTTATTGAATACAGGCCAGGTGCGGCAGTTTGGGGCTAATTGATGGCGAGCTAGTAACAACTTGGAACAGAACCTGCCCCAACAACATATTCGCCCCCTGTATGTTTTGGTAGGAGGCTGTTGTAGCTTTGCTCACGCCCCTTCCACAAATAATGAACTTTATGATGTAGATTCTTATAGCAAGGAGTTTCATCTTCATTGGAAAAAGTCTGCGCAAATTCACTGCCGCAAAGATTGGCCTCTGCCAGTAACCCAACCTGCATGGAGGCGAGGGCCCGTTCATCGCTCTGCTTGCAGCTTAATTAGGGCCCGAGCACTAAAGTGCAAGGGCACCAACGGTGGTCCTAGCACGAAGTGCAAGGAACTATTGTTTTTGTAGGGATTATTATAGCCCGAGCACTAAAGTGCAAGGGCACCAACGGTGTCCTAGCACGAAGTGCAAGGAACCTATTGTTTTGTAGGGATTATTAGGGCCGAGCGCCGACAGGCGGCGAAGGCCCTATTGGAACTGACTGAAGGAATTATTATTAGGGCCCGAGCGCCGACAGGCGGCGAAGGCCTATTGGAACTGAAGGAATTATTATTAGGGCCCGAGCGCCGACAGGCGGCGAAGGCCCTATTGGAACTGAAGGAATTATTATTATTAGGGCCGAGCGCCGACAGGCGGCGAAGGCCCTATTGGAACTGAAGGAATTATATTATTAGGGCCCGAGCGCCGACAGGCGGCGAAGGCCCTAATAATAATAATAATAATAAATCAATGAACTCAGCATAGACTTCCTTTTTCATTGGTGATGTTTGACCCCCCTTTATGATGTGGCCCGCCCCCTTTCACAGATAGTGACCTGTATAACGTATAGGCTTGTGTAAGGTATCAATGAACTCACATAGACTTCCTTTTTCATTGGTGATGTTTGAACACGCACTCTTATGATGCGGCCACGCCCCCTTTCACGGATAATGACGTGTATGATGTATAGGCTTGTGTGAGGTATCAGTGAACTCAGCAGGGAGTTCACTTTTCATTGGCGACAATTTCAGGGTACGAGTGACGCGCAATGCGCGGTCGCAAGGGGAGGCGTCGCCAGTAACCCCGACTGGCGCGGGTTTAGCGAGGGCCCTCCATCGCTGCTTGCAGCTTTAATTAGGGCCCGAGCGCCGACAGGCGCGAAGGCCCTATTGAACTGAAGGAATTATTATTATTCTTTATTAGGGCCCGAGCGCCGACAGGCGGCGAAGGCCCTTGGAACTGAAGGAATTATTAGGGCCCGAGCGCCGACAGGCGGCGAAGCCCTATTGGAACTGAAGGAATTATTATTAGGTAGGGCCCGAGCGCCGACAGGCGGCGAAGGCCCTATTGGAACTGAAGAATTATTATTCTTCTTTCTTTCTTTATTATCTTTTTCCCGCCAAATGAATTGCCTTTTGGAGGACTTATCATATTCAAAAACTCACCAAATTTGCGGTTGCATCAGTCTGGTGAAAATCTACGTATTTTAATGGTTTCGGGAATAGGCGCACAAAAATGGCTCGCTAGCGCCACCTACAATATTACGAAAATTCAGCCCCTGCACTACGTTTAACGTAGAGTCACGAAACTTGGTACACATATGTATCATGGCAGGGCGGACATAAACTCCATGGTAGCCCCCCCCTAAACCCAACAGGAAGTCCGCCATTTTGTTTTGAATGTGCGAATTAGTGCGATTTTGCCCATTTCCACATGTCGTACTTTAACGAACTCCTCCTAGAGCTTTCGTCCGATCAGCTTCAAACTTGGTGTGTGTCATCTTAACATGTTAACGATGAAAAGTTATTAAAAGAAAACTTTTCGTCATAGGGCGTGCCGTGGCGGGGCGGCCATTTTGTGCGATTCGCCACCAACAGGAAGTGGGTGTAACTTGAGCGTACGTTGTCCGATTGGTTTGAAACTTTCCACGATTCATCAGAGTCCGCCCCTGACGACATCTACACGCCGCTATTGCTCAAAGTCATAGCGCCCCTAGTGGCAACAGGAAGTAGTCCTAAAAGACAAGGTGCTATACTTTAACGAACTCCTCCTAGAGATTTCATCCGATCATCTTCAAACTTGGTGTGTATCATCCTAAGATGTTACCGATGAAAAGTTATTAAAAGAAAACTTTTCGTCATACGGTGTGGGCGTGGCATGGCGGCCATCTTATGTTTCGCAATGAAGATGAAATGGCTGTAACTACAGTGTACGTTGTCGTATCTGCTTGAAATTTCCCACAAACAACCAGAGTCCAGGCTGAGACACCTACAGGCCAATAGGAGTTTTGAGATAGCGCCCCATCTGGCAACAAGAAATATGCCTTATGTGACAAACATCATCCGATTTACAGAACTTAGAATGGTGGTGTACATGTGATACTGAGGCGGCCCCTATATTATGACCAGCCCAGTCACTCAGGCCACGCCCCCTTTCATAACATTTGAACCTTGTAACATAGATACTTATTGAGGTGTCATATGAACTCAGCACAGACTTCCTTTTTTATTGGTGATGTTTGACCCGCCCCCCTATGATGCGGCCACGCCCCCTTCCCATAAGGAGCTGTATGACGTATAGGCCTTGTGTGAGGTATCATGAACTCAGCTAGACTTCCTTTTCATTTGTATGTTGAAACCCGCCCCCTTTATGATGCCTGCCACGCCCCTTTCACAGATAGTGACCTTTATGACTTATAGCTTGTGTGAGGATCAATGACTCAGCAGAGACTTCCTTTTTCATTGGTGATGTTTGACACGCCCTCTAGATGCGAACACGCCCCCTTCACGGCATATATGACTGTATGACGTATAGGCTTGTGTGAGGTATCAGTGAACTCAGCAGGGAGTTCACTTTTCATTGGTGACGATTTTCAGGTACGTGACGCGCAATTGCGCGGTCGCAGGAGAGGCGTCCGCCGTAACCCCGACTGGCGCGGGTTAGCGAGGGCCCTCCATCGCTGCTTGCAGCTTTAATTATTAGGGCCCGAGCGCCGACAGCGGCGAGGCCCTATTGGAACTGAATGAGAAGGAATATTAGTGCCCGAGCGCCGACAGGCGGCGAAGGCCCTATGGAAACTGAAGGAATTATTATTATTATTTTCTTTCTTTCTTCTTTTTCCGCCAAATGAATTGCCTTTTTGGAGGACTTATCAGATTCAAAAACTCACCAAATTTGGCGGTCGCATCAAAGTCTGGTGAAAAGTTACGTATTTTAATGGTTTCGGGAATAGGCGCACAAAAATGGCTCGCTAGCGCCACCTACAATATTACGAAAATTCAGCCCCTGCACTACGTTTACGTAGAGTCACGAAACTTTGGTACACATATGTATCATGGCAGGGCACATAAACTCCATGGTAGCCCCCCCCTAAACCCACAGGAAGTCCGCCATTTTGTTTTGAATGTGCGAAATTAGTGCGATTTTGCCCATTTCCACATGTCGTACTTTAACGAACTCCTCCTAGAGCTTTCGTCCGATCAGCTTCAAACTTGGTGTGTGTCATCTTAACATGTTAACGATGAAAAGTATTAAAAGAAAAACTTTTCGTCATAGGCGGGGCCGTGGCGGGCGGCACCCCATTTTGTGCGATTCGCCACCGAAACAGGAAGTGGTGTAACTTGAGCGTACGTTGTCCGATTAGCTCGAACCTTTCACGATTCATCAGAGTCCGCCCCTGCGACATCTACACGCCGCTATTGGCTCAAAGTCATAGCGCCCCCTAGTGGCAACAGGAAGTAGGCCTAAAAGACAAGGTGCTATACTTTACGAACTCCTCCTAGAGATTTCATCCGATCATCTTCAAACTTGGTGTGTATCATCCTAAGATGTTACGATGAAAAGTTATTAAAAAACTTTTCGTCATACGGTGTGGGCGTGGCATGGCGGCCATTTTGGGTGTTTAGCGATGAAGATGAAATTGGCTGTAACTACAGTGTACGTTGTCGTATCTGCTTGAATTTCCACAAACACCAAGAGTCCAGGCCTGAGGACACCTACAGGCCAAATTTACTTTTGGAGATAGCGCCACCATCTGGCAACAGGAAATATGCCGTCTGACAGGAAGTGAGTGTAACTTGAGTGTACATTGTCCCATTGGCTTGAAACTTTTCACGATTCATCAGAGTCCGCCCCTGACACATCTACATGCGAAATTCGCTTAAAGTCGTAGCGCCCCCTAGTGGCAACAGGAAGTAGTTCTAAAAGACAAGGTGCTATACTTTAACGAACTCCTCCTAGAGATTTCATCAGATCGACTTCAAATTCAGTCTGAGTCATCTTAGATGTTGAAGATGAAAAGTTATTAAAAAAAACTTTTCGTTAAACGGTGTGGGCGTGGCATGGCGGCCATTTTGAGTGTTTAGCGATCACTGTTTAAAATGGCTGTAACTACAGTGTACTTTGTCAATCTGGTTGAAACTTTTCAGATTCATCAGAGTCCGCCCCTGGCGACATCTACACGCGCCAAATTTGCTCAAAGTCATAGCGCCCCCTATTGGCAACAGGAAGTAGGCCTAAAAGACAAGGTGCTATACTTTAACGAACTCCTCCTAGAGATTTTATCCGATCACTTCAAACTTGGTCTGTGTCATCATAAGATTTAAGATGAAAAGTTATAAAAGAAAAACGTTTCGCATACGGTGTGGGCGTGGCATGGCGGCCATCTTGAGTTTAGCAATGAAGAATTAAGTGGCTGTACTACAGTGTACGTTGTCGTATCTGCTTGAAATTTCCAACACCACCAAGAGTCCAGGCCTGAGGACACCTACAGGCCAATATGGACTTTGGGAGATAGCGCCACCACCTGGCAACAGTAAATAAGCCTCATATGACAAACATCATCGATTTACATGAAACTTAGAACGTGTGGTCTACATGTGATAGTGAGGCGGCCCCTATATATGACCCGCCCAGTCACTCCGGCCACGCCCCTTTAATAACATTTGAACCGTTTAACGTAGATACTTAGTGAGGTGTCATGAACTCAGCAGAGACTTCCTTTTTATTGGTGATGTTTGACCCGCCCCCCTATGAGCGGCCACGCCCCCTTTCCCAGATAAGCTGTATGACGTATAGGCTTGTGTGAGGTATCAATGAACTCAGCAGAGACTTCCTTTTTCATTGGTGATGTTTGACCCGCCCTTTTTGATGCGGCCACGCCCCCTTCACCGATAGTGACCTTGTATGACGTGTAGGCTTTTGTGAGGTATCAATGAACTCAGCAGAGAGTTCCTTTTCATTGGTGATGTTTGACCCCCCCTTTATGATGCGGTCACGCCCCCCTTTCACGGATAATGACGTGGTATGACGTATAGCTTGTGGTGGTATCAATGAACTCAGCAGGGACTTCTTTTTTTATTGGTGATGTTTGACCCGCCCCCTTATGATGCGGCCACGCCCCCTTTCACAGGATAATGACCTGTATGACGTATATCTTGTGTTAGGTATCAGTGAACTCAGCAGGAGTTCACTTTTCATTGGCGACGATTTCAGGGTAACGAGTGACGCGCAAAATGCCGTCGCAAGGAGAGGCCTCCGCCGTACCCGACTGGCTCGGGTTAGCGAGGGAGTCCATCGCTGCTTGCAGCTTAATTAGGGCACGAGCGCCGACAGGCGGCGAAGGCCCTATTGGAACTGAAGGAATTATTATTATTCTTATATTATATTATATTTCTTTTCTTTTCCGTCAAATGAATTGCCTTTTTGGAGGACTTCTCATATTCAAAAACTCCCAATTTTGCGTTCGCATCAAGTCTGGTGAAAATTACGTATTTAAATGGTTTCGGGCATAGGCGCACAAAATGGCTCGCTAGCGCCACCTACAATATTACGAAAATTCAGCCCCTGCACTACGTTTATCGTAGACTCACGAAACTTGGTACACAAATGTATCATGGCAGGCGGACATAAACTCCATGGTAGCCCCCCCTAAACCCAACAGAGTCCGCCATTTGGTTTGAATGTGCGAAATTAGTGCGATTTTGCCATTTCCACATGTCGTACTTTAACGAACTCCTCCTAGAGCTTTCGTCCGATCATCTTCAAACTTGTGTGTGTCATCTTAACATGTTACGATGAAATTATTAAAAGAAAACTTTTCGTTCATAGGGCGTGCCGTGGCGGGGGGCCATTTTGTGCGATTCGCCACCAAAACAGGAAGTGGGTGTAACTTGAGCGTACGTGTCCGATTGTTTTGAAACTTTCCACGTTCATCAGAGTCCGCCTGACGACATCTACACGCCGCTATTGGCTCAAAGTCATAGCCCCCCCTATGGCAAACAGGAAGTAGGCCTAAAGACAAGGTGCTATACTTTAACGAACTCCTCCTAGAGATTTCAGCCGATCATCTTCAAACTTGGTGTGTATCATCCTAAGATGTTGACGATGAAAGTTATTAAAAGAAAAACTTTTCGTCAACGGTGTGGGCGTGCATGGCGGCCATTTGGGTGTTAGCAATGAAGATGAAATTGGCTGTACTACAGTGTACTTGTCGTATCTGCTTGAAATTTCCACAAACACCAAGAGTCCAGGCCTGAGGACACCTACAGGCCAATATGGACTTTTGGAGATAGCGCCACCATCTGGCAACAGGAAATATGCCGTCTGACAGGAAGTGAATGTAACTGAGTGTACATTGTCCAATTGGCTTGAAACTTTTCAGGATTCATCAGAGTCCACCCCTGACAA